>NW_013673591.1:24418-26550 GCF_000517525.1 Limulus polyphemus
GCACCACTCTAAAGGTACCATTGTGTTGGCAACACTCTAAAGGTACCATTGTGTTGGCACCACTCTAAAGGTACCATTGTGTTGGCAACACTCTAAAGGTACCATTGTGTTGGCACCACTCTAAAGGTACCATTGTGTTGGCACCACTCTAAAGGTATCATTGTGTAAATACCACTCTAAAGGTACATTCTGTACGTACCACGTTAAAAGAACAATATATATAAACATCAGTTAACTCGTCAAGAATTATTTAAGTATTCACTTTTGTATTTGTTTTGGTAAATTAGAAATACGTTACTTTTTAAAGTTAACATTTCTAAAGAACTTTTTAAAGTTTTGTGAACTTCTCCAGGGCTGTCAACTGCACTTCAATCATTATTTTTTAAACAAATGAGGGTACCTTTTCTTCTTTGCTGCTACATGATTTAAATTCGAACATACAATGCAAAGATTCATCTTACGGTAATAAATTAAATGAACGATTTATATATTTGTATCCATGATGAGCTGAAATGCCTGTCTGTCTCTTTTGTGTTATTCTATGAACATTAATCTTTTGTTACAACTTCAGGATTATCTTGATCAGAATACCTAACTTGTGCTGCCATCTATTTGATATATAATACACAATTATATTTGGAAATTTCATTTCAGTATGAATAATGACAATAGAAAAAGGATTTATCGTTACTTTAATAATGATTTCAATAATAAAACCACAAGTCGTCATGCATTCGAATTAATTGCAATAAACAGATATCTACTTATGAAAATCAAGCTGATATCTAGATGTTTTTCATTTTAATAGTCACGTATAGAAATATATTCTTCAAACAATTCTTTGTGCATAAATTTTCCTTTTATTTTTTATTAGAGAAATTTAATATTGGTGTTTTAAGTTGTTTCGATGAGTGAACCATTCAAACGTCTAGCAACTCTGCGAGTGGTCAGTTCACAGAATGTATCTTTGTAAACAAATGTCCGTTCACCTAAATATGGACTAAGGTTTCTAAAAAAAAATAATGAGCTTTGATTTGGAATTTTTTCATTCACTAACATCTCTGTTCAGAATTTGAAAACCTGCATAAAAATTTCTAAGTACAAAGAAAGGGAAAATGGGTTTTAAGTAAAAGGACATCGCACAATTTTATAAAAGATTTCACTTACTTAGGCCTTTTGTGTAATTTTTTAACAGACAGGTTGGAAGATGATTAGGGGATTGGTAATGTTCTTTAGCCCCCCAGTGGCACAGCGGTATGTCTGCGAACTTACAACGCTAGAATCCGGGGCTTCAATACCCGTGGTGGGTAGAGCACAGATAGCCCATTGTGTAGCTTTGTGCATAATAACAAACAAACCTCCAGTGGCACAGCGGCATGTCTGCGGATTTACAACGCTGGAATCCGGGTTTCGATACCTGTGGTGAGCAGAGCACAGATAGCCTATTATGTAGCTTTGTGCATAATTACAAACTGGGGTGTGTGTGTTTGTTTGTAATTATGCACAAAGCTACATAATAGGCTATCTGTGCTCTGCTCACCACAGGTATCGAAACCCGGATTCTAGCGTTGTAAATCCGCAGACATACCGCTGTGCCACTGGAGGTTTGTTTGTTTTATCGAAACCGGATTCTAGCGTTGTAAGTCCGCAGACATACCGCTGTGCCACCCCCGTGGTGGGCAGAGCACAGATAGCCCATTGTGTAGCTTTGTGCTTAATTACAAACAAACAAATAATGTTCTTTAATTACTTTTGTGTCAGTAAAGTTCGTACCAGTGCAAGAGCACGACACAGCCCAGATCGACAGTCAAGACAACCTAACCTATCAGATGGACACAATATAAGTGATTCGTTATCATTCTTTACGTCTTGCTTTACCCCAACCACCCTTTTTTTTTCTTCCTCTGATAACTGAAATTTCAAATATATAAATATTCCCAGCAAATTAGGTTTGGCTTTAGTATACACTGCAACAAAATGGTGCAAAATTCCTGTTATAACAACATTATAATTATTTTAATAAGCTTATAAAAGAAATCACGTTTAATAACAACCAAAAATAATTAAATTTTTTTAGTAATACTCTGTCTGTTCCAGGGCCCGGCATGGCCAGGTGGTTAGCACTCTCGACT
>NW_013673591.1:26580-28270 GCF_000517525.1 Limulus polyphemus
CGAAATTCAAAAACAAACAAACTCTCTGTTCCACTTGGTTATATAACTTGAACATTCCTTGAACTATAGAAGTCGTATAACTACTCAGCAATTTTGCGTGAATTTTGCCCTTAACTACTAGTAACCCAGCAGGTTGTTTAAATATAAATTACATTGTATTCGGTTGTTAATGATCAAATCTGCATTTTATAGCTGTCTTTGAGAACGTATATTGTGCTTGTAAATCACTTTTCCAGTCATCAGCGGATTCGTCATATTTAGGACTACTTTCCCATTATGTTGCCGGTGAACTGTTTGTGTGATGAAAGTAGTTACCATAGCAACAAATGTTCGTTGTTGACAATGTCAGTTCTGAATCGTTGCTGCTGAACGAGGGCCTGAAGTCAAACGAAATCACGTCATTCTTCCTGCACGAAATTTAATAGACTCTCTCTCTCTCCAGTACTCCTAATACAGTAGCTGGTTATCAAACAAAAGTTTTTCAATTAACTTTGGCTTGATTTATCCTCTCATTTACGTTAATTCTCGTTAAAGAACCATCTTAAAGACATTAAAGCGCCACCTGTAATGGTACGCAGCTTTGTTGGTTCATTACCTGTGGAAACTGTATTTTTTTAATGAACTATTTAATGAGTTAGCTCATTAATTTCACTAGAATATGCAAATAGACATCTCCATGAGTTTCATTACACGAATATAGATTCTTCTATGTGGATTAAGTAACAGTGCTGTATAAAACCAAAACATGAAACACTGGACAGTCTTTTGCATTCTGTGATAATCTTTAATTGGTGATCTTGCCGCATGCGAAATAATATGATATTCTATATTTTATTTGTTATTCTTCACTTAATCTTAATTTAAATACCAATTTCTAACTGAGATTTGAATTACTGATTCATCTTCTACATTAACTGTTACCGATTTAAAATTAAATATTTCTGAATCAAGATGGAACAAACTTTTAACATAATTAAATTTAATTTCCAAAGTCATGCTCGGTCACGTCATCTAAACAATTATGCTTTAAAAGATAAGTTTTTATGAAATCAAATAATTATAGTCTACTCTCACCAGTTGCTTTTAGATTCTGCTTTATCAGACACTTGAGGGTGCTATTAGCTATAATTGATATGAAGCAGACGACAAAATCATTAGAAATAACAGTAACAAAAAAAAGAGGCTTAGAGTTTTACCAGAAGTAAGCCTAAAGCACTAAAATAAGGAAAAGACAATTTAAACCAATATGCAACTTGTAAATAACGTTGTTTATTGGAACGAGGCTATTATAATTTGAACGAACTTCTGGACCCTTAAATTACCGGTTTGTTTACATACTGTTCACTACCTATTGTAAGATATAGAGTAACTTTATGTGTTTGCTTATCGCAAAACTGAGTGTAAAAATATTATTTAAAAAAAAAGGTGAAATCATTAATTTTCTACGTAAATTAATTTCAATCTCGAGAGTACTTTTATTTTTTCGTGATTCATCCATTTTTAAAGGCCCTACAAACAACAAAATTATGGACCCACAAGCAATTTTACTCATAAATTAATCTTAAATCTTTTACGAAGTTACTTAGGTGCTAGTGAAATTAGAGCCTTTAATTCAGTATTGTTTGTTTGATTTTATTTCGCGCAAAGCTACACGAGGGCTATCTGCGCTAGCCGTCCCTAATTTATCAGT
>NW_013673591.1:29085-31364 GCF_000517525.1 Limulus polyphemus
CAAGATCAAAGTAACCATTGATCGAGCAACTCAAGTTGCGCTGTTTCCTTCTTCAGATTTGGACTGTTGGATCCAGAACAATGAGATCCAAGATCAAAGTAACCATTGATCGAGCAACTCAAGTTGCGCTGTTTCCTTCTTCAGATTTGGACTGTTGGATCCAGAACAATGAGATCCATGATCAAAGTAAACATTGGTCAAGCGACCCCTTTATATTTATTGAACGCCACCTATCACACGCGACCTACATTATATTCCCCATTCTTTTTTATCGGCCACTTATGTCCTGGTGGTTTATCTTCTCAACTCGCGATCTGTAGGCCGTGAATTGGAATCCTATCACTGAACATGCTCGCTCTATTTCCGCCTTGGGGTTGTTATAACGTTCTGGTCAGTCACACTATTCTATTGAAATAATCAAAGAGTTGGCGGTGGGTGGTATTGACTATTTACCTTCCTTCTAGTCCATCACTTCCAAACTAGGTCGGCTAAAGCAGATAATCCTCGGGCTGCTTTCAACGGACATTATACCAATTAAAGAAACTTTGCAGAGAAACTAAAACGTCTTGATTTGGGATTATTTATTTTCAGTTACCAGAGAGAGAAATACCTAGGTTCCTCTTAAAATATATTTCAAAGTAAAAACCCTTTAATATCTAAAAGTAAACACAAATAAAACATTTCAGAATTTAGTGTTTGTTTGTATTAAAGCAAAGCCACAATGCATTATCTGCTGTGTTCACATCGGGGAATCTAACTCCGGATTTTAGCGTTGTAAGTCCATAAATTTACATTTATCTCACCGGAAGACCAGGATTTAGTGAAAACAGGGTGATTCTGGTTACACATTAATCCTATTCTTATTGCAGACTGCATATCTAACATTGCTTATTATACTCATGTACTTGGGCCGTGCGTGGCCTAACGATTAATGTGTTTAACGCTGAATCTGAGTATCCACGGTTTGCGTCCCTTTGCCATAAATTCGAGCTCCGTAATTTGGGGCTGTGGGTGCGTTATAAGAGTGGTGATAAAATCCCAATATTCGATTAGAGTAGCCCAAGAGTTAACGGTGGATACTGTTAACTAGCTACCTTCCCTCCAGTCTGTCAGTACGAAATTAGGGACGTGTAGCGCAGACATCCCTTGAGCAGCTTGGTGAGGATATCTGGAAGCTAATCTATTTCAAACACAATTCATAATAAGGTTCGGTTATTATGTATTTTATCTCTCTCCTTGTTGTCCCAGGCTAATGTTTATCACCACCAGTTGGTGGTACTGTTGGAGGAAGTTATCCACTTTCTGTCGTCTACTGTGGAAGAATTAACAGATCTGACTAGAGATTGGAAAGTAACATATTCTGTTGCACATTCACAACTTTGTAAATAACGTAATTATATCAGTATAATTAAAAAAAGGAACAGTAATTTAGTTTTAGATACTTTACCAAAACATTTTCTAATTATTGAAGTTTTCTGTATGTATAATTAAATATTCATTTGTACTTTTGTAGTTAATTCCAGAACCCAATCGTTTGTTTGTTTCTTATGAATTTCGCGCAAACCTACACGAGGACTATCTGCGCTAGCCGTCCCTGATTTAGCAGTGTAAGACTAGAGGGAAGGCAGCTAGCTAGTCATCACCACCAACTCTTGGACTACTCTTTTACCAACGAATAATGGGATTGACCGTCACATTATAACGCCCCCACGGCTGACAGAGCGAGCATGTTTGGTGGGACGGGGATTCAAACCCGCGACCCACATATTGCGAGTCAAAGATTGATAGAAATTTGTTTTTATGTTAAAATTATTTATTTATAAACAATTTAGACAACGAAATACAAAGAATTCCTGTTCAAAAAACAGTTACCGGGAAGAAGCTGTTAAGAAAATAATTAATACGTCCACAAAAACACAAATCTTAGAGATGATAACAATTTCATCATCTTTATCATCGCTGTAATTACTTATATCAAACACACCAGTGAAAAGTTAATCATGGAAACGACTCGCGTAGAAACACGACATCGACACAGATACCATAATCGTACAAAACTCAGGTTATAAAATCATTAACCGGGTAAACTTATTACTACCAATTACCCCACTGATAAAAAGATACAGTAGAGTCATCTACAATATCCAATGCAATTCATGTAAGCAATTTTACATCGGAGAAACCAGAAGAGAAAGAACCTCAGACATAAGGAACGTCTTAAAAAACCCTCATAATAATATAATATCAATATCATAATAATATCATATCATAATAATATC
>NW_013673591.1:32313-35106 GCF_000517525.1 Limulus polyphemus
AGCGTTGTAAGACTGCAGACATACCGCTGTGCCACTGGGGGGGGCCCAAAAGTTTAAACCGGTAACAAAGTGCCTCTTTGAATTGGGAATAGATACGTGTATACAACTATCAGGAAAAGTCACTGTTTCAATCTCAAATCAAATAGCCACGATTAACATGGCAAATAAGTTGTCCAGTGGTCTCCCCGATGGTTCAGCGGTAAGTCTGAAAGCTTATAATGCTAAAACTGGCATTCGATACCTGTGGTAGACACAGCACAGATAGCTCACTGTGTACTTTTCTGTTTAACAACAAACTTATTTATGTGTCGCACGCCACTGCCAACAAGACTCATCGTTTGATAACAGAACTCACTAAGTCAGCTGGAAATGCAACACTAAGTCTCGGTCGAAACGATATTTATATCATTCATTTACAATATATATACATTCTGGGTAAGGCCAGAGTTCAACAATGCTCTAGTCACGTCTTTATATACAGAGATCTACGTCTATAAATCAAACTAAAATCATTTACAATATATATACATTCTGGGTAAGGCCAGAGTTCAACAATGCTCTAGTCACGTCTTTATATACAGAGATCTACGTCCATAAATCAAACTAAAATCATTTACAATATATATACATTCTGGGTAAGACCAGAGTTCAACAATGCTCTAGTTACGTCTTTATATACAGAGATCTACGTCCATAAATCAAACTAAAATCAGAGAAAGTAGATTACAACAAAAAACGAGCATCATAAATTACGTTCTGTTAAATTAAACCCGAAAGTAAACCAGAACATTTCTTCAGGTTTAAACATATAATATCTATATATTCACGACTTTAAGTGGGACGTATCAGTATTGAATGTTTTAAATATTTCTTTACATCATCTCAACTTGCCAGTAGAGGGCGTAATAACTACCTCTGAAATCAAGGTTATTTTTCAAGATTAATTAGCATGAGCTAAACGACTGGAATTAGCTCATAAGACAGAGTAATTAACAGTCCTCTCAATAACCAATAGTAAACAGGAACTGCGTATAAAAGAAACTCTATTGGCTAATAGACTTAAACAAATATTAAAGGGACAAAGTAAGCTTGTTTATTTAGATATGTATTTTCCTTTCTGTTATTAGTGACTATTCTTTGTTGTGAAAACACAAACCATTTAAAGTGTAAGATACTCAAATCTGATGATATAAAGGTTTGAAAGATTTTTATCAAGTTCTTGGAACCCGAAAAAGTTTTTTATTACTAATCTAACTGTACATTTTTATAAAATAAAATGAAAGGTTCTACCAAACTTTACTTAAAGAAAATACAAACATTCTAAAGGTTTTAAGTTTAAAAACATTCCCATCATTGGCCTTGATGGAATCAAATAAAATTCAAGATTAATCAAACATAAACATTATCAATAGATGTATACATCTATAAAGACAAGAGCTGCTTTGTTGTACTATAGAAGTGAAGATGAAAAGTCACGTGTCACCTAGATCCATGTGTTCAACAACTTCTGATCATGAGATATAGTGACGTCATAAAGCTCCACTTCAGATATCATGTTTCCTCTGTAAGACGGCAATAAAATCCTTGATACGTACTGTAATCCTCAGAGGAGAATACAGCTCAGTATACGTGTCTATCCTGTACATCATGTATTACCTAGTTCAGTTATTATGTATTTGGTCCCTCTTCTTGTTAACCCAGGCTAATGATCATCCCCACACTGCTTGTAGTACTGTTGGTTCACTGGAAGGAATTATCGATTCTCTGTCGTCTACTGTGGAAGAATTAACAGATCTGGCTAATCAGAGAATTACTACATTAGAAGGTAATATATTCCTTTATAATTTAATTACTTTAAAAAACAACGTTTTCGTATTAACCTAAGATAACGTTCATGGAAAGAACTGTCATTGATTTTAGTATACTGGTAAGCATTTTCAAGTTTTGAATGAATATTGATATAAATTTATAATTATACTTTACTGTCTGTTCTATTCCAGGCCCTATTTGTTCTAAACACGACGTGTTTCACACCATAACACCCATCTCTACCAATGTAACACAAATCAGGGATAGAACTGCTTTACCAGTAGACTGTGCCGCCATCTACCGTCAAGTAAACCAAACAAACGGTATCTTCAAGATATGGCCACGTTTTCTGAACCACCCAATCTCTGTATATTGTGATATGGAGACTGCAGGGGGAGGATGGGCGGTAGGTAATCCAGAAGAAGTTTGAAATGTCTAAAACAATCCAAGTTAGAAGAATGAAGGCTATAGTAATCTGAGCCCACATTGTTAATTCTAATATTTTAAAATTAGTTTCAAAGTCTCTTTTTTTTCTTTATATCACGAAGGCGAACATATATTCGTAAAGAAAAGTAAAATAGTGTTCCTACCGTCTACTTGTAACATAAACACTAGGTTGCACGATACTTGTAAATATGAAACCACAATTCAACTATTTGTTCTAGATAACAGTATATAAAGTTTTGGCATTTTTGTTAGAGTGATGATATCACTGATATACAGAAGAATTGAGTTGAGGTGAGATAAATATATGTTACTAGTAATATTTCTGTTTATATGGTTTCATTGTATTAATTATTATTATTGGTAAATTCTGTCATACCCCATAAAAGAGCACGTGATTAATTTCGAATAATGTGAATTCAGTTTATATAACATAATGAATTGTTGTCTCTCTCTATTTCATTAGTTAATTCAAAGAATGGATGATTTTGGAGACCCCGTTGAGGACTTTTACCAAACGTGGACTAGTTACAAATCTGG
>NW_013673592.1:0-2718 GCF_000517525.1 Limulus polyphemus
ATGATAAAAACCGAACGCCGTACAAGCCAGGCAATAAAAGTATAAAAATAGAAATAGATGTATGATAAAACCCGAACGTCGTACAAGCCAGGCAATAAAAGTATAAAAATAGAAATAGATGTATGATAAAAACCGAACGTCGTACAAACCAGGCAATAAAAGTGTAAAATTAGATATAGGTGTATGATAAAAACCGAACGTCGTACAAACCAGGCAATAAAAGTATAAAAATAGATGTATGATAAAATCCGAACGTCGTACAAGCCAGGCAATAAAAGTATAAAAATAGAAATAGATGTATGATAAAAACCGAACGTCGTACAAACCAGGCAATAAAAGTATAAAAATAGATGTATGATAAAATCCGAACGTCGTACAAGCCAGGCAATAAAAGTATAAAAATAGAAATAGATGTATGATGAAAACCGAACGTCGTACAAACCAGGCAATAAAAGTATAGAAATAGAAATAGATTATAAATTGTGAATAACATAAAATTCTATTTTGAAAATATATTGAAATTGAAAATTTTGAAGAAAGAACAAAAAGGTAAGTTCATTTTATTTCGCAATTTTCAAAATTTCATTTCAATTTCACTCTACATTGATGATTTAATTATAGTTAGTGTAAGGTAGAGAAAACAACAGATAAAAAGCAAAAAATAAATTACCGTAAAAATCACTGATATTTATTTTTACAGGTTATGCAAATTAAATATAAAAACTGTAAGATGAAAATAAGGTTTTATTCTTAGCAATGAAAATTACTTTGCACTCAGACGAGTCAGCCAGTCTCCGTAAATGTGCAGAAGTGTTTTTAGTAAAAATACTTTATAACAAATATGATTTTTTTAAATAAAACAGATTTTTCTATATTCACATTGCCATATTTCGTGAAGATGCACTTTAAATTCATAATTACCTAAACATAGCCATATATAGCTTCATAGGAACAGGAGTTGGTGTTAAGCACCCTCACCGTCTCAAGAGAATTATTGTAGAATAAACAGAATAGTAAAAATAATAAAAAGATATAGTTTCAAAATAAGATAAAAAGGGGGCGTTAAAACTGGAAATGAAAAATAAGGAAGTAAAATACGTATATATACACGTACATACATATATACACAAACACATATATATATGTACGACTTCTAAATTAAAAACTATTTTGAAGACTATAAAATGTAAAGAGCGCGATGATTATAAAAACGTTAAAGAGTAAAATGACAACAACACTACTTTATCAGTTAATTTATTACTTCATAAACAGTGTCAAAATAAGTTTGAAAAGGAAAATAAAAAAGCAGAAGGAAGAAAGCAGAAAAAAATAAAGAATAACAGTAGAAAAAATAAATATATAAATATATACTCTCACTCAAACAAACATATACAAAAAAACAACAACAAAAAAAACGAATATCAAACAGGGAAAGCCAGGAAAGTAACTAAAACTAAAGATTATAAAACAATTACAAATTGGTAACGTTTCTTTTGGAGTCTTTTATGTCATCACAAAATTAAAAATTTCGTGGTAGAGATAAATGCTGTTTAGGGTTACAGAAGTCAGAACCTCTATCTTGAAAGCTTCCTCCATTTTTCTGTCCCTTTTAAATTTAAAACCATCATAATCTAAATCTATTAGTGTAATATTTTCAAAGGCATGGCCATGCATGTTAAAGTGTTGAAGAGTAGGAAGGTGTTTTTTTCTTTCGAATTTTTAAAAGCCAAAGATTTACAATTCTTTCCGAATTTCTGAAGCCAAAGCTTTGACGGCAATCCACAGTTCTTCTCCCGAGGGTATGATTTGGTTGGAAGGCAGAACAAATCCGTGCTTGCCGGTGTCTCTCAACTCTGCAGTGAAAGAATACTTTATGCCTGCATAGCCATAGGCCCAATCATCTGATCCACCTGAGGCTGTATCTGGAAAAGTTAAACAAGCACAAGAAGTAATTTTGGTAACAGCATGGTTAATGACCAGCTTTAAAAACATTTTTAATATCCTGCCTGTGAATAAGAAAATACAGGAATTTGAAACAAAAATAATTTTTTACAACCTACATACATTCAACGTAAAAATGCCATTAAGAAAATACAAACAAACAAATTAAAAGTATCAGAATTGCATAATGAAAGTTTCATATTACGTAAACATGAAGAAAATGCATCAACTTAATACAGTTGTTATTTCTTCCTTATAATGTAGTATCCTTTTTTTTCTTGCACAGCTTTAGCTAGAATCCCTTACTAAACTTGGTCACTTTAGTACATAACCCTTTACTGCGTGTTGAACTGTAAGTTGTAGCTCAAGCTCTGTTTGGCTGCTCAATTACCATAAACCTTACAAATACTAAGGTGGACTTCACAGCTTCTACAACCCACATAAACTAGTGATTTCTGTGATATATTGATGTACCACGTGTTTTCTGTCTTCTTGTATTATAATTGTATTTATTCTGAATTAAATGATATACATAGTTTTTTCCTCAGGCGCATTCACTATCTACATGACTGAGGGCCACTCATGTCAATAAGGGATGATACACGTACTTCTAGGAAATGCCATGGTTTGCTGCTAGAACAGACCACTGCTTCCTTTCATAGCATAATTCATACTACAGTGATATCCTCTAAAGAAAAAGAATAACTAGACGAACAGAACTAACTAGTTCCCTTTGTCAGTGTTCTGTACTGAAAATAGACCTGCAACACACTAAAA
>NW_013673592.1:3138-12839 GCF_000517525.1 Limulus polyphemus
TAGGGACGGCTAGCGCAGATAGCCCTCGTGTAGCTTTGCGCGAAATTCAAAAACAAACAAACAAAAACAATTATCCACCAGCTATGGGAATAGAAATCACATACCTACATATTACACCTCTTATCTCCCCTTTATTTCGAGGCCAAGTCGCCCTAACTTTAAAATTTAAAACCAAAAAATTTAACTTCAGTATTGGTCAATAAATCAAACTAACCTGCTCTCACCTCTGCAAAAGCACTTTCCTATAATATCAAGGAACAAACAGAAAAAGCAATTTTACATACCATAATAACTCTTTAAACAATGATGAAATACATTATCTTTAACAAGAACTACAATGACAAACAGTACCGTTTAACAAAGATGCAAAACCTAATACATTAAATATATCCTTTAAAATCAAAACCTGAGCAAAAACAAAACTATTCAACACAGATACTTACATCAAACAATACTAAATTAAACAGACAACAAACCCTTTACACTGATAAAAAATACCCAAAATACAAAAATCCTTCACAGAAATAAAAATTCAAATTGAAACCTGTTAGATATACACGACTGTTCCATCTAAATTTAATACAAGAGTTATAATTTAAATAGCTATAAAACGCGAGTGTTAATTTTGTATTTTTAGAAGCGATAAAATATCGCAGGTTTGTATACGTAACTGTGTACAAATCATATGTTGTGTAGTTCACTGGTCAGTGATTGTTATATTGTCGCGTCATGTCACCTTCTAATTTTTTCTCATTGTTTCTTTAAATATTGTTAAATCATTACGTCTCGCAATTTGTAGAAAATTCAAGGCCTCAGTTCGGCAATATATATATATGTGTATGTATAAGCGCCCAAGAAGTTAAGTAAGCTAGTGAAAGTAAAAGTGAAAAAAAATAAAATAGGCTGCATGCGAATATAGCTGTAATGGGCAACTTCTAAAATGTGCCTCACAGCTTGTTTTGTAATAACAGAGATAGGGAAGAATAATTTGTCTTGTCAGAGGGTGTTCTGGAGCATAACTGAAATTCTCAACAATTACTTTTTTGTGGTGGGTGATATAAATAGCTTAGACTTTTGATTCTGAGTGAAACCAAGAGTGCAACCTTTTTAAAGTCCATGAAATAATTTAAATTGATATATTAACTTAAACTTTTCCATTCACTGGAATGGGTACTTCTGCTAGATTAATATAAACTTTCCCGTCACTGGGGACGGGTACTTTTGCTTGTATTGATAAAATTCTGAACCTAAAAATTATATATATAACAAGAACTACATAAAGCAACATATAATTTTTAGTCGTAGTTATTGTTATGATATCTTGGGCCAGACATGGCCTAGTGGTTAGTGTGCTAGGCTGCAGATGAGAAGGTCCAACTTTCAAACCTTGATATGCCACTGATAACTCTTCTCAATTTCAGCAGGGGGGGGAGCATTATAGCTTGGTTAAAAGTAGCTATGTAGGCAGTAAGTGCTAACTACTTTCTCTCTGGTCAGCAGTTCTAAATTAGAGATTGGTATGCCTGAATCTTGGGGTCTCTATGTCCTGGCAATTTAGCCCATGTGTCACATAAAGTGCCTTTTAAGTTAAAAATTGCTAATTGCCAATTAGAGTTGTAGTATGCACAAATACCATGCATATTTACCTTCTTATAGTAATATAGACATTTTCATAATTTTTGTTTTGCTTGACTTTATGCATAAACATATGTTCCAGACAACCACTAACTTATTTTCATTCTAATAACCTTTGTTCCTTTATTGTTCTCTAATACCTGTTCCACCCATGGAAAATTGCTGCAATTTTACACATTGTGCATGCAAGTTAACGAAAGCAATGTACTTCATTGACTCAGTAGATGATATCTAAAGGTTATAGCCTTCGGTCAGTGCAAGTCATTTTGGGTAAATCTGACATTTTTTGTTATGTAAGGAACATTGGATTGGCACATTCTACTTTAACATGAATTGGTAAATGAAAAGATATTCTAAGAAGTAAAAGGTGTTGATTGATCTACAGATCTGATAGAAGGTGACACTCCAGTGTTCTGATGCTAGTATGCACCCTGTTTTTGTATTTTTAGATATAAATAGTGTTTTACACTTTACATGAAGTCTCCAGTTTGTATATTCTCTTAGCTCGAATTCAATCATTTAGCTAAATTCAGATTTACTCTGTGATTATCCTGACCGATCCTCCTGTTATTTGGTGGACCAAACTAATAATCATGCGGAAATCACAGAGTTACTTAGAATCATACATTATGTTATTTCCTAGAAAATTACAACATAATAAAGATACGAAATGGGAAGCAGGTATATCAAAACATTCGTTTAATTCTAATGTCTCCAAATTAGAACTGAATGTTTAATACAAATATACGGAGAAAGATTTCGTATCCAGCTATAGAAATTTACAAATAACAAAAAATGTAGTTAGTGGTTTTCATTCTGTTAGGAGTAGTCTTTTTTTCCAAAGTCAGCTAAAGTTAAAGAGTTAAAACAAACGAACTTCAGATCGTTTAGAGTGAGGATACGAGTACAAAACTGGCAGATTGTGCGCAGTTACATGAACTTAAAATATTCTCGTTTTTATAAATATCAACTACTAGTTAGTGGTTGTTTAATTGTTCATACAGGCTAACTTGCAACAAACGTTTTCTTCCTGTAGAAGATGATAGAAACGTATAATTAACTATCGTGTATTGTTCCATACTTACATAAAAGCTCAGTTGTAGAACCACTTTCAAATATGGATCCGTATAATGACCTAAGGGCACGAACTGCGACATTAGCCATTTTATGCTGTAAAAAAAATCAATGATATCTCACCAGTTTCATTCCTGTAAAGGCTAAAAATATCAGATATAACAAGCATCATTTTCTCTAGGGAAAGTCTGGATAATTGCAGAAAATTTCTGAATGTCCCAACAATACAAATATCAGTATTGTTACTGCAAGAGTAAATAATTACACGTAATACAACTATTAATAACGTCGTTAAAAGGCTGTATAATTACACGTAGTACTAGTACCAGTAATGTCATTAAAAGGCTGTATAATTACACGTAGTACAAGTATCAGTAATGTCATTAAACGGCTGTATAATTACACGTAATACAAGTATCAATAACGTCATTAAAAGGCTGTATAATTACACGTAGTACGAGTACCAGTAATCTCATTAAAAGGCTGTATATTACATGTAGTACAAGTATCAGTAACGTCATTAAAAGGCTGTATAATTACACGTAATACAAATATCAATAACGTCATTAAAAGGCTGTATAATTACACGCAGTACGAGTACCAGTAATGTCATTAAAAGGCTGTATATTACATGTAGTACAAGTATCAGTAACGTCATTAAAAGGCTGTATAATTACACGTAATACAAGTATCAATAACGTCATTAAAAGGCTGTATAATTACACGTAGTACGAGTACCAGTAATGTCATTAAAAGGTTGTATATTACAAGTAGTACAAGTATCAGTAACGTTATTAAAAGGCTGTATAATTACACGTAATACAAGAATCTGTAATGTTATTTTATGACCAAATAACTACGCTTAGTTCAAGTATCAATAACGTAATTGTATGACTAAATAATCCGAAATATAGAACTATCTTAAATTTATCAACATAGCATTCTGCCCAAAGCAAGTTATCTAGTCAAATAGAAAAAATAAACGGACAAGGGGTACAGCTATCCAAATACATTGCCGTTATTACGTTTCAACTTATCTAGATAATTAAAAGTAACGTGTGTGTATTAACTACGTAAAAATGAAATTAGTAGTGGAGAAGTACGGACGACGTCACCATAAGCATAAGGGAGGGGTTGGTGTTGATAGTACTATGTATTGCAAAAGGGAAAGGTATTTGGGTAATATGGCCCGGCATGGCCAGGTGGTTAGGGCGCTCGACTCGCAATCTGAGGGTCACCACCAAACATGCTCGGCCTTTATCTAGTACTACTAGTTGAGATCAGTGAGATTGGGGGCATATCATCTACTGCTGATAGCGCCCCCATAAAACCAAAAAAGAAATTGGGGAATGGATCTGTCATCCTTCAGAGCCCCATCTCGGACAACATTGTTTATGCGTTAAGGTTTTGTGTGTGTGAATTTCTTCATTTGTGTACAGTTTTAATGCTCCCCCCCCGTCCCGATACACAGGTTTTAAAAGCGTCGATAGATCTGGTGTCTCTTACTAGATCGTCGCACGTGAAGCACGGGTTTTCCCCGTACTAAAAACAAGAGGGAGTCCTCAATAACCGAGGCACTTGAAATTCTTTTAGGCAGGATTAAATTAATGTATGAGACCTTGGGCGTGGTCAAATACATCAATCGAAAGGGTTTGACCTCCTGGGTCGAAAACTGTAATTAAACCTCAAATCGGTCAGGAGAAGACGAAGCTATGAAATGAAAGTTTGTACTTGAAAAAAACAACAACAAACAAACTCAGAGCCATTCTAAAAAGACAAAAAAAACCACTAAATTAAAATGCAAATTAATTTATTATGAGTGTACAATAATCAACTGAAATTAATATAAGTAAATGTATTAAACATTTCTATCAACACTGTCAACAAAAGTAACACAGAAGATCAAACCTCACTTACGTACAGATCATATAAACAATAGCTTTCCAAATTTATATACTAAATTAACAACGCAAAATAATCTTCATAATATTATTAAATA
This sequence comes from Limulus polyphemus, assembly GCF_000517525.1. NCBI lineage: Eukaryota > Metazoa > Arthropoda > Merostomata > Xiphosura > Limulidae > Limulus > Limulus polyphemus. The sequence goes on from NW_013673592.1 coordinate 7,847, forward strand.
ATAAATTTTGTTGATAAAGCTAATAAAAATATATATAATAGACATTCCAACCGACAATACTAATGAAAGCAACTCTAAAGAAACAACAAAGTGTATCCCATTTGTGGATCATATCAATAATAATTTTATGCTTCATCTTCAGTCGTAGATTTGATCGAACTGACAATTCATTCGAATACTACAACTCATATATTATTGTTATTCTACTATGTAATTCTTTTAACCATTGTAAGGCTCGATAATTTTAGGAAATACAACTATAAGTAATAGTATCAGAATACTAGATAATCCCAGGTAATAAAAGTAACGTTACTGCTGAGCTAGATCATCCTAGAGAGCAAAATTAACATTATTATAAGGCTGGACAATCCCAGATAGTATTAGAAACATTAGTGTAAGGATGGAGAATCTCAGGGAATATAAATATCAATAACACCGTGGCAGTTCAAAATTGATAGGTTTGTACCCGTCTATGACTTAGGAATTTAATGTTTTTATAATTTTTCATAACTTTTGCGCAAGTGTTTTACATTTAGTTAACTTGTAAACAAGATATAGGTATTTGTGAACTTACTCTAAATACTCTAACCATCGCAGGTTATACACAACAGCGGTCATTTAAGAAAGCTTACACTCGCTTGGCTAACTTTCTTTATAATATTTACTTTGTGGTACGGACTATATCCAAATAAAAAGGTGGTGCAGAAGAGATTTGTACAGTTGGAACGATCTTGTAATAAATTTCCATTAAGTTCAATGGGAATGATCACTTACTAAGTAACCTTGGATTGTGGGATACCACACAGAGGCTGTGATCTGACAACAAGTGTGATACAGATAGAATTATTTCTGTTTTTTTTTTTTGCCCTGTACAAATGTGCAGTCTCCTGTGTTTAACAATTAGAATCGACTATCAACCAGCTAAAATTAGCACTGAATAGCAATAAGTAAAGAAGACCACGACAAATGTATTGCAAATATATAAGTATGATTTATTCGGTCAAGCTCGTAACTTTTGTCAATTTCTTTTCTTTTTTGTTCGAGTTCGTTTTATTCTTCTGCAAGTATTCCCTTAAAATCTTTCGTACTGTAAAATGTAATACTTATCTGTTGTCCAAGTGCACTTCGGTTACCATATGATTATTGTATGACTGGATTCTTAGGCAGTACAGCTGTCAGGACCTTTATTCTAAGGTTGGATAGTTTTTAGATAATATACATGTATCTCAGATAATAGATATACTTTTATTGTAAGTTGGATAATATCACTCAGTTCAATTAAACTTGGTTGATGTATAGGTGGTACAAAACCTTTAATTCCAGTTTTAAACTATGGTTCTTAAGAAAATTCTGGTCCACAGATTAAACATTGTGAGGTAAAATAAATTATTTTTATTTACATTATTTTGAATTAAAATTTAAAAATTATACTGCTAATGAAGAGTTTTTGTTTTCCACTGACTAATAACGTTTTTACATGCCAAGTTTAACTCTTCCACTGACTAACAACGTTTTTACATGCCAAGTTTAACCCTTCCACTGAGTAACAGCGTTTTTACCTACTAAATTTAACTCAAAATAACTGAAGTTTTACTAAGTAACAGTTTATGTAACATAAAATCGTAATAAAGTTCTATGTTCTTAAAAACTACAACTGGAAGTTAAGACTCAGAAACTGCCAGCTTATAACTATGTATGATCTCGAGCTACGTTTTTCTTCTCACCTGATCCTCGTAGTCAGAAGGAAATTCATGCGTCCATCCCCACGGTGTTAACCACATCTGGGAGTAAGAGTGTAAGGTCAAAAAAAGCTTCACTCTGTTCTTTCGGTCAAATATAAAATTAGCAATGGCCTTAATCTCCGGTTCTGAGAAAGGAATCAGTCCAGAATAGACGTGAGAACAAGGAGAAATGCTGGACCCTCCATCTAGAACGAATTGTTTAGATGAATTATTTAGGTGAATTTATTATAATATTTATATAATTATGATTTCTTTTTAGTTTTATGGAGTCATGTATAAAAATGTTAAAATTAGGAAGGCCTGTGGTCAATGATTAAGTTCAATTGTGAACTGCATCTGAAATGAAAGAAAACACACATGGTAACAATAAATCAAAAATGTTTAGTCGAAATTTGCTAATTAATCCCAGTTTTTATAGATTTACTTGATAATCAAACTTTTTTATCGTCTCAGTAATTTCTCCAAAATGAAGTGGACATCAGGGTATCTCTCAGGTAGATATCTCAGTGTTAAAGCTACAAGTAATAGCCTACTGAAATGACTAAACAATTAAAAGTTTTTTACAGCTCCTCATATCCCAGCACTCCTGTGTAACCGTCAGTGATCCCAAATGCAAAATGAAATTACATAAGTGCATCTCAAAGCATTTCCCACGATGCTTCAGATGAACAAAACTTTTCTCAGCCTTGTGCCCATCTCTCTCAGAACGTATTGAAATACATTTCCACACAGCGAAAATTTAAACCTTAACTTTCTGATAATTAACACTATAGGTCGATCCAACTAAACCTATTTATAATGATATACTAAGGTTTAACTAGACAAAGGTTTTTGACTTAGAAACATCTGATATAGAGTATTGAAAATAATTATGGAAACATTGTAGAAATTTGGTACAAAATACAGATATTATGGGATTGATCCCCCCTCTCTTATAAGAAAATGAGCTTCAGACTAGTGTCACGTATTGATAGGTACACTAGGTCTCGCTGTTATCTAACCAATCACTCGGTGTCACACCAGCATACTACTTATAAAAGCACAGGCAGTCAATCATATTATTCCCAGTAGTAGTGTGATAATTGCATTCATGTTCTTAGGAAGAAATTTCTCAGGAAAAACGTGTAGAAATAAAGGCTTTTACTGGTGAAGGCTACTCGAAGCCACGGATTATGAAAAGGTTTCATGATATACAATAGGAGTGATCAAAGTAGAAAGCACAAACTTTTCAGGGTATGCTCTTTAAGTAATGCATGACAATCCAGTAGAAATCTTGTCAGTAACCTAGCTGTAAATCTAGGTGTTAACATTACTTCCCAAACAATAAGAATCACATGAATGAAACGATCCCAATGTAAGTGCTCAGAAATCATTGTTTATGAGAGATAACAAAATTAAAGGCTGAAATGGATATCAGACTTTAAAGAATGAGATGATCAAAGCTGAAGGAGAGTACTACTTACAGATGAATACAACTTCAAACTATATTTCAACAGTTCACAATTGTTTGCTTCATAGCAGAAAAGAGAACAGTATCACAATCAATGTACAACATTTACAAGAATCGTACTAGGAAACAAATACGTGTGTGGGCTGCATCTCTGCCAATCGTGTTGGAGATCTTCACAAAATTGATGGCACCCTGACTGCTGATAGGTATAAACAGATTATTTCCCATTATGTCATTCCCTCAGTAAGAAAACCCGTTGGCATGGATTAATCTTCCAGCAAAACAGTGTTGTCAAAATTGCAAAAAAATGTGACGAAACAATACACAGAAAGAATAAAATGGCAGATGGAAAACTCGCGTACATGGCTTAAACGATTCTCATTAGAGCAGAGTATTATCACTATACTATTTTCATAATTCTGATTATTTTGTACTAATAAACTATGAGCGGAGGTTGTGTGTTTTACAAATTTAGAAATTGAGAGTGTTTTCTATTTACAGTTATTCATAATTTGATTTCATAAATAATATCCTTTTTTAGTTTTTGGTATGTTGTGAGTTCTATCACCTAAACCCTAGCCTGTATTTGATTTTTCTTGCAAGAAATCTTCTTTTTCATTGGCATTATTTTAATTATGTCTAATAGATTTTAAAATTATATCTTTTGTACTTTGATGAGAACGGGTATAATTTTCTTTTGTCTTTTTATCGGTGCAGTTACATTTCCCAAAATTTGATTTGTATTTTTGTATTTTCTAATTATTGTTATATAGTGTTAAAGGTTCGCGTATATACTTTTGATGCAGATACAGTAAGTTGATTATTTTCATATATACATATACATAAAACTTTCCTAAATCAACATTTTTGACTATTTAATTCATTTTTAATTTTCTTTGATGTACAACTAACAGGTGATCACTTGACAACTGATACGGTCTTCATTTATTCAAGCTTTTGGAATTTTTAGTAAAGTCAAAGTACTGTCCATGAAAATATATATATAGAGATGACTGAAAAGATGAAGCACCCTATCTCAATTGTTAATCAGCGATTACAGTCCTAAAAGTATATTATTTGTACCGTTAGAAACTTAAAAAGGAATGAATAACAAATCCAAAGATCTTATCTCAATTTGAAGATATAGAACACTATCTAAACCTGTATAGATTTATATTATGTTAATGAAGCACAAGAATTGTTGATTTAGGAACTTCGTAGAGTTTTGACTCTAAAGCACTGATAGCTCCACCATTTTTTTTTCAATTCCTTAAAATGATTATAGCCCACTATTGAAAAACATCAATAACATTAATACACGTACTTAGAAAATACAACCACTCCGTTTCCGATGTCCACAAATTATGGTCTATGTATAACTTCCGCGAAAATCATGAAATAATTTTTAGGTTATCCCTATAACATGATTTGTACGATCTTTCAACAAACATTTCGCTTTATATTTAATAGCTTTCTATTTATCTTAACACTGTGAACGAAAAACGATAAAATATACTTACAGTTCCATTTGAAGGACCAGTTACGATTAGGGTCCACCCCTCTACATCCAATTAATGATACAGTCCATGATCTAGTTTTCCTCCACATTCGATCCTGAAACGGTACACCATAAAACAACTGTCAATTTTCCATAACTGTATAATATATCTAAATACACTGTCTTGTTAAATACGCCCCACCAGTGGAACAGCGGTATGTCTGCGGACTTACAACGCTAGAAACCGGGTTAGTTGCCCGTGGAGGGCAGAGCACAGATAGCCCATCGTGTAGCTTTGTGCTT
>NW_013673592.1:12849-31471 GCF_000517525.1 Limulus polyphemus
GCTTAACTTCAAACAAACAAACAAAATTGTTAAATACACTTTTATCTCTTACGAATAACCGAGAGTATACTTTTTAAGTATCCACTGCGAATCATCACAGAGCGGGGTATATTAGTTTGGTACTGTCCGTTTGTCTGTCCCTCTCACTTTTGTGGACAAGATATCTCAAAATTGAATGGATGCATTTTGACCAAACTTGTACAACATGTACTAAATACAAAGTTCTAGACCTGTTTAACTTCAAAGGTCAGGGTCAGAGGGACACTGGTAACATAGAAAATCTTCCCGTATGAAGCTTATAATGCTAAAAATCGGGTTTCGATTCGTGTAATGTTTTATTATCATTAATCTTAACAATTTGAAATACATTTCCGCTTAAATTATGTCTTTCACGTAAGCTGATGGATTTATATAGTTCAAATTATAAATGCTGCTGAAATTACGGATTTTCTTCATCGTTTAAAAGTACTGCTAATATTCAGTAAAGTTATCAAGGCAAGCGTTGCTACATTCTGTCCAGAATAGTAATCTCTAGTGCAAATAAAGCTTGCTTTACTTTCATACTATCACACTGCTAAACAAGCAAGATTTTTGTTACTACATTACAGTTCATATTTTAAACGGTTTCCTTCAGAAACAACGTAGTGAATTAACGTTTACTTTATTAAAAAAATCGCAAGTCGCCATGCGAAAAATCAAAGAACTAGTACAGATCCGTGACAGCAAGATAACTTAGTATTCACAATTGTTTGAATTCATTGTGATTTGGGATCGCACAAGACATTTGTGAGAGACACAAGGGTTAAAGTAAATGATACTCAAATAACGAAGTATTTACGGCAATACAACTGTACTAGAAAACGCTAGGTTTAATACAGTGATTAGTAGCGAGAGGTGTTTATTTTTAATGTACCCAATAGGCGAACTGTGCTGCGTTCGCCACGGAGATCGATTTGTCTCTTATTTTTGTATATATTCGTGCAAATCTACACAATGAGTATCTGCGAAAGCCGTCCCTAATTATATAGCTGACAGACTAAGGGGTAGGAAACTACTCAACGGCACCCACCACAAACTCTTGTCTAACAGATTAGCGGGACCCCAGTGGCACAGCCGTATGTCTTTGGAGTTATAACGCTAGAAACCGGGTTTCGATACCCGTGGTGGGCAGAGCACAGATAGCCCATTGAGTAGCTCTGTGCTTAATTACAAACAAACAGAATAGCGGGATTTTTTTCGATAACGGAACACGAATGGTGGATTCGCAGATCCATAATCCAGCATGCTAACGACTAGATCATGCTCGGTGTAAGCGGGGATCGAACTTCAATTATTATTCCTTAATGAAATACAACAATAACTTAAGAAAAAAGAAACAGCTAAACTGTAACGTGTAAAATTTTGCAATTTTCTAAATTCAGGTTTGTATATATATTTTTTTTTGTCGTATATATCTGAATAATATCATATCTAAGTCTGCGCTAAAACAGCTCAATGCATACAAAATATATATAACAAGGTATGATACTTACAGTAGTATGACTGTATTCGTAACCATCAGGATTCACAACTGGGTGAATATACCACTCATAAAAATCTATCAATTTTGTGATGTTGGCATCCAAGTCATATTCGTTCAGAAGCTTCATAAAAGATAATAAAATAAGAATAATAACAAGACAAATGGCGAGAGAACGTAAACATAACACATAGAATCGTAATTAATAAATAATTTATGAAACATTTATTTTCATATAGTCATAAAACATACACTTAAGCACACTCCGTTTACTGAAGTAATCAAGAAATTAAAATGTACAGATAAAATAAATAAAAACAAAAAGGAGCGTCTGTCACAAAGAAACTGTTCCAAAAACAATCAGCAGCACTTTTCCGGGCCAACAGATTTTATTCTAAAAACATTCAGCAGCACTTTCCGGGTCAACAGATTTTATTCCAAAAACATTCAGCAGCACTTTCCGGGTCAACCGATTTTATTCCAAAAACATTCAGCAGCACTTTCCGGGTCAACAGATTTTACTCCAAAAACATTCAGCAGCACTTTCCGGGTCAACAGATTTTATTCCAAAAATAGTCATTAGCACATCCCAGTTCAACAGATTTTACCCCAAAAACATTCAGTAGCACTTTCCGGGTCAAGAGATTTTACTCCAAAAACATTCAGCAACACTTTCCGGGTCAATAGATTTTACTCCAAAAATAGTCATTAGCACATCCCAGTTCAACAGATTTTACCCCAAAAACACTCAGCAGCACATTCCAGTTCTTAGTCTTATCTTTACGTATTTCTATACACAGAATATCTTTCGCAAAAGGACCAACTTAACTTGCAAACTCAGAACGAGTCGATAGAGGATAGAGATATACGGGTCATGTTCCTCCATGTGCAAGAACACGCAGACCGGGAGGTAATCGAGATTCAGGTCATCCACGTAGAAGCTGGATAGAAGGATTAGAAAATCTAATTTTGTTGCGTCCACTTTATCTAAGTAAACCATTTATTTAAGTAATGGAAGTACGTTTATACTGAACCGACTTTTGAGAGGCGTGAGCGTCAGATATATTGACTCGTAAAATATAAGTAACTGTGTAACGATTTAGCCTAGCAAAGCCTGGTGGTTAAGATGTTCAACTCGCAATCTGTGGGTAGCGGATTCGAATCCCCGTCATCGTGATGTGTTATGGGGTTTACCGTCACCGATTTACGTCCAAAAATATCGTTAACAGCGAGGATATGCAACTGAAGAAACAATACATTCTAATCGTTATAAATTAAAACGCATGAACAGTATATTCAATTAGCTATACTCATTACCGTGTTGATGTTGATTGTTATTTTAGATCTAAGTAGGTAACTTGCTCTGATCAGAATTAAATATTAAAAATATATACATTAGCAGGTACTTAATTTAAAAAGTAAAATGGACAACTAGGATTCTTAGGGCAACTATTATGGACTTATTAAAATATTTCTAACCAATATTCCAGATATTTTGTCTTCTTTCTTACCTTGGTTGCGATATAAAGAGCACTAGCAGAAGTGATCCATTCCCTTCCATGAGTACCGCCGTCTATCCAAATAATAGGCTTCTTCTTTGTCTCTTTACCACTTCTAATCTGGAGGGAAGAAAAATCTATACCAACACGAAAATAAATTAATCACAACTGTTAGGCGAGATATTTAATGTTATTTGCTTTTTTTATGTACCACAATAATCACACAGCAAGATAAATAAAAGATTGGGAATTTAAAAACCTGCGAATAAAGATCGTAAAAAAAAGTAAGAAAACAAGACTGGAGGTACTGTAGACATTACTTACTCAAACTAAAAATACCTATTTTGACTCCACCAAATGTAATTCTAGGTAACAGCATGGAGCTAAAATAGGGTTTGCATTTGAGACAATAATGTCTGTAGTATCTCCATCCTTGTCTCCTTACTTTTTTTTTAAGATCCCCATTTATAGGTTTTTAAATTGCCACTTTTTTATTTATCTTGTTTGCTGGCTTTTTTTAAGCTCAACTTTGGGCAAAGGATTACTTGATATGGTAGCTAACTTTATACATTGTAATGATAATAAACATAGCTAATAACTAGCTGATACGGTTGATGATGATTTACTGTAGCTATTGACTTTCTGATCGCATTAGTTTGAGATGTAAAACGTCAAGCTGCAGCTGGAGGTTGTCATGGAGATTTGTTTAAGAATATACTGAGCATTTATAATTTCTGTGTAACTAAATACTCTCTATATAATGTATACCAATGGGCAAATATATGCCTAGACTAAGATACAACCCCTATTAAGTGCGTATAAAATTTTACCAGCAGAAAAGGAGCCTTTAAAAAAACAGATTTGTCTAAAACACTGCTTTAAATAAACCTTCGTGTCATTTAAGGTAATTATTCTACGAATGTGTGTAATAAAATTTAATATTATGTGTATTGATTATTTTTTACTTCTTCACTTCATACATAATATAGAGGTTGGTTCCCTAAAGACACTTATTGTATAGTATTAAGTATGTACATGTTACAATCATCTAAGCCCCCAGTGGCACAGCGGTATGTCTGCGGACTTACAACGCTAGAATCCGGGTTTCGATACCCGTGGTGGGCAGAGCACAGATAGCCCATTGTGTAGCTTTGTGCTTAATTACAAACAAACCAACAAACAAACAATCATCTAATGTTCATCTATTATTGGCTGTGTTTTCCTGTTTCACCCTGTACTTAAGCTTTTTGAAAGGAACACCAGACGTTCGAAATAAAGATAACTTCCAGGGGTTAATGGTAACATCATTTACACTATAATTATTATGTTTTTAGCTTATTTAAAATATAAAAGAAACAAATTGACTTTTCAATACCCCTAAGACCTTCGCAGCACCTTATTTAGCATTCTACAAAATATTTGGGTGCAATATACCAAACTATTTGTGTTGTAGGCTGGCAAGAGTATAATAACAAGAATTACAAAAGAGCCGTTTTGAGCGGATATTCTTTTCCTTGTAAGTGTAACATGCGTGTTTTTTTTGTGCATTTTTATGTGTGTAAAGCCTTAACAGTCGATAGTAAAGGTTTTAAAGTGTTGTTTGAACTGAATCTTTAAGGTGCTTTTTGCCAGAACGTTCTACTAGGGTTTGTGCAATTCCTTGCGATCCCTATTATGAACCACTATAGTGGTTCATGATATTCCGAAGTACTTACTTAAATATATGTGAATAAAAAATAGTAATAATCCTAAAACAATAAAGATCATAAATTTTTTATGATAATATTACTTATACACGGGTGTAATCTTATACTGAAAATAGAACAACTGTATTGTGTAAAACATGCTAACTCACTCTTAATGACGTAATAATACCGTGGAAACGATGCTACCTAAATGTTGTCTAGAAACATGCTAACTAATTCTTATCCACAGATTCATTCGACGGGAAACGAATTTGAATGGTTGTTGTTGTTTAATATTAAGCACAAAGCTACACAAAGGGCTATCTGTACTCTGCCCACCACGGGTATCGAAACCCATTTTTTATCGGTAGCTGTCCACAGACATACCGCTGCGGCACTGGAGAACTAAGTTGAATGATGAACAATAGAACAATGGTAACAACAACAAACATTTAACACGTGTGTGTACGGTAACTAACATTTAATTCTTGAACGTTTCGGAATGTAAATAGTCCATCTTCAGCAAGCTATGTTGAACAAGGTAAAAAATGAGATACAAACCACGAACTTCATCGCTTGGCCGCGCCCGTTCGACAAGATAGACTAGTCATATTCATGGATTATCAACAGTTTAAGCTAGAAACACATAGGACACTCTTTCTTAGAAGGATAGAAAAGGCATGGTAAACATCCACGCTGCTATGACGCCAGATCCAATGAAGGTGAATGGCCTTTTTTAAGGAGAATTTTAGCGCTATAAGTATATCTCGGAGAATGTAAAAACTTGGGATCATATATTTTTATCTTTAACGCAAAAATCAATCAGTGCTACTAGAAAAAAAAGTAAAAAATCATTCTAATAGATCAAAAGTTAAAATAAGAAAATTATACAGGTGCTTCTTACACCACATATTATCATCCTAACTAAAGAACTGAAGGAATCTACAACCATCAGCTCTCTTCTCACATTTCCAACTCACGCTCCATCATTAAGTTGTTTGTTTGTTGTTGTTTTTTAATTATGCACAAAGCTAAACAAGGGCTATCTGTGCTCTGCTCACCACGGGTATCGAAACCCGGATTCTAGCGTTGTAAGTCCGCAGACATTAAGATTTACCACGACGTTTTTAAAGTAAATCCGTGTTAACAGTTCGAAATAAAGTCTATATAAAAAAAAAGGATTCTTGTTACATTACCCGAAATGAATCATTACCTACCGACTAAAACATTTTTAAAAACAATATTTTTACTAAATTCAGTAGGTCAGCTTTAAGTTAAGAAACACATCTTTATTATTAAAATTATACAATAAAAAGAAGTAGATAAAGTTCTTACTAAATGGATTTATTTCGCAATGTTTTGGACTTAGGCCTATTTCAGGCAAAGATCAAAATACAACTGATTATGGTGGAAAATCAGATGAAATTTGAACGTGTGGAGCGAGAAAAGTCGATAATACGTAACAAAATATAAATAAAGCATTGTTAGCGACGTATAAAATAAAAAAATATTTGATAAATGAAAACCTTGGCTTTCTATTGGTTATAAATAATGTAGAACTGAACTTCAATTTCTGAAAGAGAGGATGTGACAGATGGGCGTTGCAAGAGGGTTCTGGTTGTCAATTTCATGACCCTGTAACCAAATAAGATTGAAGATTGCAAAATTATACTTTGCCTGAGCGATGACGATATTATAATAAGTAACTTACGTAAAATTTTGTACTTCTTGGTGAGGTGGTAACTAAATTAGCGAAGAGGGGATGCCTAGACAGAGAACAAATGTCACAATTGTCACACAAGGGGAAATTATTTTTTTATATATTGCCCTATAAAAGTAAGAACTTACAACTTATATACTATTAAAATATGGATTATTAACTATGCTTTTAGGCTATATGTATTGATATACCATGAAAAAAGAACAGTTTAATTAAATTTTGAATGTATCAATAAAACTTCGTGACATGCACCTAAAAAGATGCTCGTGGACAGTTTGTTTGTAGTTTAAGCAAAAACCTACACAACAGGCTTTCTGTGCTCTGCCCACTACGAGTATCGAAACCCGGTTTCTAGCGTTGTTAGTCTGCAGACATGCCACTCTGCCACTGGGAGCGTGGAAAGAGGGATAATAATAATCGTCTATACTCTATAGGAAAAGTGTAATATCAAGCCATTCCAAAAAAATTAATAGTATTAGACTGAATACTTTGGACGCTTTCAGATTCAATTCCCAAGAAATACAAACATCTGACTGTACATATACGACATTTAAATCTTCAAGAAGCTTTCATTATTTCTGCTTACTGTCAGTTTATTTCTTTTGTTATTATGCACAAAGCTACGCGTAGGGCTATCTGTACTCTGCCCACCAAGGGTATCGAAAATCGGTTTCTAGCAGTATAAGTCCGCAGACATATCACTTTGCCAGTTAAATACCACATATAATGTTATTAGAAGACAGTAACAATACTTTCAAATAATTTAATTAACCTTCCATAATGTTAATTAACGTTTTATTATTTGATTTATATAAAAAATATGAACTATTCATAAAGTTCCTCTAATAATCAGGAAATACATTTTCAATTATGTATATTTTACTATTTTAAGCAGATTTCATTACTGTTTACCTTTAAAACGAGCAGATCCTGACCCTCGAATGATTTTCCAATAGAAAAAGTCGAAGCAAGTTTGGGATATTTTGACTCCAGTGATTTCATGTATTTGTGGATCTGTTTTGAAGTAGAATTGTCATAAATGACTTAAAAACAGCTTTAAAAAATAACCTGGCAGAAGTGCTCAGTTATTTCGATAAAAAATACCCTTTTGTAATACTTTAATTCATTATTTTGTTTGCACAAATGCAAAATATTCCTACTTCTAACATAACTTATCCAGAAAACGAAAAAACAACAACATTAAATTATAGATTTTGCTTAGTTGCCAAAATATTAATTTGCATTGTTACCTATATTTATGGAAAAAAAAGTTGAATTTCGAAGCGTTGAAATGCAAAATAAATTAAAACAAAACACATTTTATATTTTTCATTGCGAATGCCCTGATATAAAAGGTAACTAAAGTATTGATAAATATCCACCACTATGCCGAAGTTTCGACATACTTTAGCAGAAACGTGATACTTGAATACTCTACTACCTCATCTAGGCGATGATAGGAAGAGAAGAAAGTTGGAGGTGATCGTCCAACAAGCTCGTCATTCTCATCAAAACCTTGTTCTACTTCAATAGCTCTATCAATAAAGAAGGTAAAAAACATATTCTTTAGCTCATTATAATTGCTGACCAGTACGATACTATCGCCATCTAACGTAAACAGAAAGAAACAGATATAAGGCACCAGCAATTTATGATCGTGGTTAAGTTAACATAAATTATATCAGTACCAGTTCTAAAGTAATATTTTTGTTTCATACAGACTGTTTCTAGTGGCATGTTTAGTGTATTTCTGAAAATTCAGTAAATTATTAATTAGAAACAAATACATATAAAAATCCCTAGTGTATTGAGCATTTACTGAAACTTTACCGATTTACTCTCTTACATATACGTTATTTTGTTTGTGAACTCAAGTATAAGCTGTTAGGGTACAACGTTACTTTTTTCTGGAAAACTTACAAATATAGTATCATTTCCACATATACTGTGCGGATGAATTACTTCAAATTCTAGAATGACAGCTTATGTGACAGTTTATTTGTTTTTCATAAAACATAACAAAGAGGAAAAAAATCATTTGTTGAATGCTCTCAATATCTTTTAGCAAATATGAACTTTGATTTTACGTTTTTCCTTCTTTTGGTAAAATCTATGGCTACAGAGAAGACCCCAAGTACTTATAGTTGAAAATTTATTAAGAGCTATATTTGGGCATTCTGAGTGTACAAGTAAAGAAAAGACTTTTCAAAAAAGGAAGTAAATGTGGGGATGGCTAATATCAATTCTTCCAAAACAATGCAAGTGCCACACCTTCTATCTTGTTTGCATTCTTTGTGAAGGATTGATATTAGCCATCCCTACATTTACTTCCTGTTTTGAAAAGTTTTTTCTTTACTTGTTTTTTTTTATGCAGTGTTTCAATATACATAGGAAGGTTGTATTTATAACCAAGTTCTAAATACACTGAGGTTCCAACTGTACTATTTATTATTTATATATTATTGACTGGTAATTCTTGTTTCACTCTGTACTTAATCTTTTTAAAGAAACCCCAACTTTCTTTAAGAAAGATAACTTCAATGCGTCATTTAATGACCAGAATTATGATTCATTTAAATTACTACTAGTTGTTAATAATACTTATAAAAGCAGATACTCTGTTTGAAACTATGCCACCTCAGTGAAAATGGTCGAACCATGGTTTTGGTTTTTGAGTTATCATGTAATAATAAAGAAGCAGAAGAAAGAAGAATGAAAAATTCAAACTTTCTGCAATGATATTTACAGACATTCCCAGAAATTGTGACTCAGTCACTACATAGATATTGTTATAAAAGAAAACACTGTATAGTATTTTTAAGTTCTGATGAGGAGATATCTAAAATACCATTTCCATGAACAATCCGAGCCATCCCTACATAGGCAGTGCTACCGCTTGCCTGATAATAAATTTTTGGAAAAATGAGACACCGTTTTATGAGGTATGTGAATGTAAGATACTGCAAAATTTAAAAAATAATTTCGAACATTTTTCATTTGAAGCATGTCTACCTCGGAATAATCTTACTTGGCAAACATACACGTGTAGTTAATAGTTTAGTGCTTAAACATTCCTTTGGAAGTTACAAGTAAATTACTGGACTTCATCAAGCAACTACCTTTTGACTTGTCATCATTATAACTTATTTCAGGAATTCAATACTAAACGTAACGAAAAACTGTTTGTTTGTTGTTTTTCCTTATTCATTATCATACAATTTGGCAGATGCTTGTTCTTGATGGTACTTCGCAACGTGTGGGAAGGATTACTTTATTAATCTCATAAGTTGGCAATTTTATGGTTCTTGATGGACCTTCGGGAGGGAAGGATTAATTCATTAACCTTACAACTTGAAAATTTTTGGTTCTTGATGGACCTTCACAACGGATGGGAATGATTAATATATATTATCTTCTCTGTGAATTGTTAACTGAGAAAATTGTTTTTAAACTAATACATACTTTGCTACATTTTCAATCATGACTTCTTTCTGTATGCTATTGTTTGACAACAATTCTTCCACCACCAGGTAGCGCTCCGTCGATACCATGATGTCCACAGACCGGTTGATATACGATGGTCTAACCCAGAAGTCAACCTTCAGTTTCATAATATAAATAGCACTATACTCAGCTGAAACTTGTAATTCCAATAGTACTTCGAATATTTTATATGTTCTAGAATCTTTTAAAAGTAATATAATTGTTTTTCATTACCATTAACATGTACAGTAAACTAGGTTATCCATGCATATAGCAAAGTTGACCATCTGTCTGGTGTTATAAGTTGTTTTTAGAAATTGGCTGAACCAATTTCGATGAAATTTTGTAGATTCATTAATGTGTACCCCCATTCGGTCAAACGGTTCGAATTTGGCAGCCATTTTAGCTTTACAACTTTAATTACGTGAATGAGGCACTAGCCGACCCTAATTTAGCAGTGAAAGACTAGAGGGAAGGCAGCTAGTCATCACCACCCACCGCCAACTCTTGGGCTATTCTTTAACCAACGGATAGTGAGATTAACCGTCACATTATAACGCCCCCACGGCTAAAAGGGCGAGCATGTTTGGCGGGACGAGGATTCGAAACCGCGACCCTCAGATTGCGAGTCAAGCGCCCTAACCACCTGGCCATGCCGGGCCTTTGCCTGAGAGCAGAGCGACATTTGGCTATCTGCTGTATCCACCGCGGGGAATCGAACCTCGGAGTCTATCGTTGTAAATCCGTCTGTCCCACCTATGAATATTCTTGCGATAAAACAAACTCGTTACTATTTAGAACTTTTATGAATTTTCGTAAAAGATGCTGGAGGACCCATTTCAGAACTTTTATGTCATGTAACAACCGGAAACCACATATTTTCTTTTATCAAAATTTATTAACATGTGACTGCTAAATGATGGAGTATGCATGCATGTTACGTCAGCGTAAATACAAACTGGTTACTTTGCTTTAATATGATAACACATGAATAACAACTTCGATAAAACCATATTAAACTGAATTTATTTTGCTATATTAGAATCTGGAAAAAAAATAATAATACTTACGCCGGGATCGTAAGTCTCAGCCAAATCATGTAATAGTTCAACATGCTGTTTCTTAGCTGGATACGCTCTCAGTACCTTGAAACTGTAAATAAAAGTTTTTATATTACAGCTAATTACTAAATGCAAAGAAAATCAACGGAAAACATCAAATCCACAAATAAGCTCAAACGATTTAACCGTTCTCACTTCAAGTTTCTTCTTGGATAGAAGTAAATAAATTGTATCTAAGAAATTACATGATAGTTTGTTTGTTTGTTTTGAATTTCGCGCAAAGCTACATGAGGGCTATCTGCGCTAGCCTACTCTAAGTTAGCAGTGAAATGACTAAAGCTAGTCATCACCATCCACCGCCAACATTTGTGCTACTCTTTTACCAACGAATAGTGGGATTGACCGTCACATTATAACGCCCCCACGGCTGAAAGGGCGAGCATGTTTGGTGGGACGGACATTCGAACCCGCGACCCTCAGATTGTGAGTAAAGCGCCGGACCGACATGACAGTGAAGAAGTTAAAAGAGACAAACAGGGACTCATCTGAAGTGAAATTAAAGTAATTAAAACGTAAAAATCTCGAAAATACCCATCTGCCAGTGCAAAGCTTAATTTAGATTAAGGACAATGAGAGCTTATAACGCTAGGATTCAGGGTTCAACCCCTGTGTTAGTCAAAGTACAGATATCCCCATGAAGCAGAGGAGCCATTTGGATAAAAACATTTGGACAAATATTGCTTTATTATGCACAATTTTAATCGCTACATTACATTTAAGAGTTAAAATTTAAAACAAAATCGCTTGGACTATTAATAAGAGTCCTTCCAACAGTGCCCAGTCCAGATCAGGATAAGGTTTTGACCATCTGTTCAAAATAAAGTCTCGTGCACAAAAGCTTGGGACAGCGGTAAATTTACTGACTTAAAACGCTAAAATACGTGGTTCGATTCCATGCGTAGCCCCGTATGGCTTTGCTCTAAAACAAACAAAAACAAAAGCTAAAAGCTGCAGTATATGATATAGATAATATCATGGCGATATTATTCAAGTTAAAAATATAAAAGAAGCGTGTTTTAAGTTATCGTAAAACATCTTTGTTTTTTTTTAATTTATTACAAGGGTCATAAATGGAAACGTTACCTAGGAAACTCACGAGCACTCAGCTCCGGCCATCCTCAGTATACGTATAACCGGTTGTAATGACGTACGACCACAACCAGTAACAAACTCCGACCTTGCTTCGCTTACCTAAAACTTTTCGTCAGCGCTTCAGTGTCTTTTTTTTTTTTCTTTCGTCCAATTATTTTTGAGAATATTTGTTCTCAAACACTGATACACAAGTAATAACTCTTACTATTTTATATTATAGTGCCACCACTAAAGTCAATGAAGTTGTTCAAGATGGCTACTTGAAGTTTTGAAAAAATAAACCTTGTAAAACATTTTTGTGTATCTCTACGTGAAAGCCAAACAAACCAACCATGTTTATCACGACGTATATCTGAAAACACTTTGTATCAGATAAAGAGTTTTGAATCTAACTCATCTTTATGGTCACTGTCTGTTTGTTGTAATAATAAAGGAAGAAGCAGAACTGAAGTGTCATTCAAATGTAACAATCTATGCTCCCGGCTGTTCCTTCTGTACGATATCCTGAGGCTTTATTGATCTTTATTATTATTATTACACGGTAGGTATACGAAGAAAACAGAAAATTGACCTACACAATTTAAGTATCGTTATCTCAGTCGTGAACTTTATTGTAAAAGTTTTATCGGTAACGTGAGGGTCAATGGCCTAGACCTGAGTTGTCCAACTGCAGGCCCGCAGGGTACCGGCCCACAACCTCCAGGCAAAAAAAAGAAGAAAAAAAAGGAAAATATATAGATAATGAAGCTAAACATAGTACGTATTTCTAGTACATATGACTCTGAGGTTTAGTTGCTTAATATCAGTTACATATAATTGTATTATACTGGCGTTTGCTACTAATAAACTTGCATACAGCCATAATACGTTTGTTTTCAACAAGAAATTAGTGTCCGGCCCCTATAACCACTCTCAAAATACTATGTGATCCGCCATTTCTAACCTGCCCTACCTGATATGTCTTTAGGATTACAGACAGCCACTCACAACGACTTATTAGAACATTTAGTAATGGATTTTGCAACTAAATAAGCTATAACTTCTGGATAAATAAAAAAATATTCATCCCCAATGAACAACATAGTTTTCTTATTCAAATAAGTTATTGTCAAAATCAAAATATAATATACTCCTTTTTTTCAGTATACAGTATTTGATTTTCAAGTGTGACTTCTTTTTAACACAAAATAAAACCCAACATCGTAGCTCTTTCTTACAATAACAAAACTCAGAAAAATTAGCACCATAAAACGATACGAGTATTTTTATCGCCCAAAACGACGCAAATTTATCAAAGATGGCCACAATGAACGTCAATACTCTTACTCACTACTCAGATTATGCGAAACATAAACCGATATTTGTAAACAACAATTGTTTTTCTTTTATCTTGAAAAATATTCGGACCGAAATAAGTAAACTTGCAACGACCGTCTGTCTACACCTTAAGACATAACTATGTGACGAGCAAAAATCAAAAACAAAACATTTAACATGGAAGTGGGGGAGTCACTACAGCTCTCATAACCTCGTTGACTTTTGCAAAACAAAAATAACAACTTTTGGCTGAGGCAGTTCTGCATGGTGAGGAAAGTTACAGGAGTGAAACACTACAAAAGCAAGCGGAAGCATAGACTTAAGAGTACGGTAAGCCTACTTTTTTAGTGCTGAGTCAATTATTTATGGCTTATCCACACAGTATTTTAACGCACCATACTTATTACGTACCACTTTCTTTTTATAATAAGCACAAATATTGAGCATCAGAATCATCCTTATCCATGACTGAAACAACGAATTATGCTCCTAGTAAAATATTAAATACTGTATAAAACTATACTTTTAATGTTATGAGTTAAATGTTAATTAAAAAGAGCTGCGACTTTAATGATAACGTTAAGATCGAAAAGTTTAATGAAATAGACCAAAAACACCTGTTAGGTAGTTCTAAGGATGTGGCGTAAGGATGTAAGCTTATTTAAACGTAGATTATAAATACGACGTTCTGTGAAGTCATTGAAATGTCATTACATTAGTAAGTGAGTTAGTTGAAAGATAGTCAAGAAGATAGTAGGTAGGATTATTTCAAGATGAAGAGTGAACTAGTCAGTTTGTTAGCTATCGCAGTTACTTTGAACAAGTAAGTTGACTTGTTATACGTTAGTTAACCTCATTGTTACATAGGCCTACAACAATTTACGGTAGTATACAAATGTTCAAGTTTGTAGACACTTTAAAGTAGGAAATAAAGTGATTTACTATCGTTACGCGGACTGGATATTGTATTATATTCACCGAATAATTTAAAAGAACCCGTCAGTGCGAGAACAACGCTACTACAACATGTTGAAAATAAGATTCGCAGAACACATCCTTTAATTATAACTACTTGTTTTTTTTTGTTTTTTGTTGTTTAAAGATATATATATGATTTTTTTTTAATTCATATTATTACATATTTATGATTTTAGTTAAATCATTCTGGTCTTAACTACAAGCACTCGATGTTAGGCTGATGTACTAAAACACCACAATTTATACTTTGCAAATTAGGAGTACAAACGAAAAGACTAAACATAGCACTTATTATGAACGTTACAATTTTCACAGGAAAAACTGAATATGAAGCATAGAGTATTTGCCATATGCTTTTTAAATACGAATAAACCTAATTCAAGTGATGCACTGACAGTAGATTTCTTTGCTTGAATTTTGCCCAACGTGATATTAGGGCTATTTGCGCTAGTTGACCCCAATTTTTAATGTGATAGACTAAAGGGAAGACAGCTAGTCCAAACCACCCAAAGTCAACTTTTGGGCTACCCTTGTCAGACTGAATAGTGGGATTTGACTGTAACTCTTATAATGTACGGACAGCGTTAAAGTGTGGGATGCGGTTTGTTGTTTTATTACTTTGGCGGTAACGGGACATGAACCACGAAACCTCAGCTCCACATTTGGACACATTAACCACTGGGTCGCGTACGCTCGGCTGTACACTAAATTAATATTTTCTGTTGGTGTGAAAGTACATTCGGTGAGATGGATAGGTGAATAGCCTACTATCTAGTTTAGTACCAGTTACACAAATATCGACTTGATTATTATAACTGAAAAATATTTTTTTTTTCTCAAAAAACATATACAAACAAATAAACAAAACATATGACTTAATTCCAGGAAATGCATATTTTATTATTTCCAACGTTTCACCTAAAAGGCTCAAAATTATTTTAACCAATGTAAACAAGCTTCAACTGTAGCTTTCTGCTTATTACAAACAAAGATACAAAAAATCGACTGAGTTATTAAACGTAGCTTAAGTTAAAGCAGCTTCTAGAAACAGCCTTAGGTTATAGGCGAAACGTCGGAAACGAAAAAAAATTTTTTTTCTGAAGTATAGTATTTTTTAAATGTCCTCTACTTCCCCAGTATACCCTCCATTCGTTAAAATAATACCGAATCTAATGCCCCCAGTGGCACAGCGGTATATCTGCGGACTTTACAACGCTAGAAACCGGGTTTCGATACCCGTGGTGAGAAGAGTACAGATAGATCTTTGTGTAACTTAGTGCTTAACATAAAAAAAAACGAATCTAATAAACATATTATATAATTTTGATATTATTTAATTCATACTTGAAACCGTCGGTACTTGATGAAACTCCATAATTACAGAATTGAGGAAAAAACAAATACAATTATACGTTTCACAAGTGCTTCACTTATTGATGACCATATTTTTTTTTCAATTTCATATTATTTATTGCCCCAGTGTGCACAAATTCTAAACATATCTATCATGAGAAAAAAGCATGTGTTATTTGTGTTTTTAAACAACTGACTGGAATAGTGAAATCGTTATATTAATCTTAATTTTGTTTTTATTTTATATTTCAGTATATTTGGACTTACTTGTTGTAATCTTTCTTCTTGTTCTCTTCTGAACTTCCAGCACTGCTCGTCAGCCAAACGATACACAGCGCCGCAAATGCCAGTTCTAGAGATAGTTGTTTCAAGTCTCCGGTCATGTTACTAGTGTGATCCTGAAACTGGCTGGCCTAAACGTGACTCTATATTTATTGCTCGCGTGGTTTACGTTAACTTATGTACATCTCACAAGGTGACGCGTTAGGACTTATTAGTTCAGTAACTGTGTCATCAATAATGGATTGATTATTATAGCAGGAAAAAAAGTCAATGAATATTAAATCGAGATTGTCCTTAAAAGGTGTGATTTTCATGCAGTAATCCACAGAATCCATCTCTTTGTAAAATTTTATAGTGTTGATAGAGTCACATATTTAGGTCAATTCTCTCTTTACTTTTATATATATATTATAGGATCACCTAGCTAATCACGTGTTATAACTTCTCTTTATTACCTCGTGCATGAAGCTGAGTGAAAGCTCATGTTTGTTTACTTTTATTACGGCACTAAATAACTTATTAGATGGCGCGGTTGTTATAAGCCTAATATATAGGAAACTTTGACACTTTGGAGCTTTAATTAACAAATTTCTCTAGTAATTACAGGAAAGAGGTTAAGTAATGTTCAAACTGCTTTACACATACGTGATCTATAAGCATTATGTTATTTCCATTGTCAGAAGTGACATAGGAAAGTTACAGATTAAAGACATTGCATTCGTGGTACTTACAGTATGCAACTTCATTGTTTTTACAAAACTGAACTAACACGTGGATCATTCTTTAGAAACAAACAAATAAACACTCCTGCTTATGTAAGGCTACGATTAATCTCTTAATAATGAAAGAAGAATTTCCAAATTAAGAAAAATTTTAAACCCCAATTTTATGCAACGGTTTTGAAAATTGTATTTGTTAAAACACTACGAGTACTTGAAGTAGAAATAAATGAAAATGGGTTGGAAATTTTTCTTGAATTATGTTTAAAATGGGTTATTTTAAAATAGTTAATTCCTGTTATTACGTAATCATTGTGTTGTATTTTCAGCCACACTGATTTAACTTTCGGGTAACAACCACAAATAACAGGAGAAACAATCAGGAAATGGAGTTGACTCTGACTGAATTTGAAGAAAGAAAAAGACTGGAAATAATGTGTGGCAAAGTGTAAAATAGTCTTTATGTATTTAAAAAAAAATCAAAGTGAACGGGTACACATGGTTAGAGACAGCACTTCTACTGGAAATTAACTGGCTTCAGATTTGTTCCAGAATAAGACTTGTTCCTGCATTAGGGTAAAATAATCTTTATGTATTTAAAAAAAAATCAAAGTGAACGGGTACACATGGTTAGAGACAGCACTTCTACTGGAAATTAACTGGCTATAACTCTAGATTTGTTCCAGAATAAGACTTGTTCCTGCATTAGGTACAATATTCTATAAAGATAATCCGCTAAGTGCGCTTGTGCTACCCACTCTACTGATGATAATTCCAACAGAAAAAATAAGGAGGATATATTGTTGAAGTTATCACCTGACCTTTCAGTCGAAAATATCACCATCCACCTTTACTTAGTGTGTTCTATTTTATAACAGTCTTCACCACAAGAAAATGCACTTGACACAATAGGAGATTGGCCCGGAAGAAAAGGTGACTAGGCCTAAAGGAAGCTAATATAATCCCTTGAACAGCAATAGGAGATTGGCCCGGAAAAAAGGTGACTATGCCTAAAGGAAGCTAATATAATCCCTTGAACAGCAATAGGAGATTGGCCCGGAAGAAAAAGTGACTAGGCCTAAAGGAAGCTAATATAATCCCTTGAACAGCATTCTGTTGTTAAAACCTTAGAAAGAGCAAGAAAAATGAATGCGCGAAAATTCTATTTGAATATGAAATATTAACATGTTTAACTAAAGAAAATAGGAAATACTGAATATGCGTTTGTATACCACAATTTCCATTAAAATGTTACGTTTCCGGAACGGCCCAGATATAGTTAAACCTCTTCCCCGCCCCTATCTCCATTCTCCATTCCAGTTTAATTATTTTATGAGATATTTAATGTTTCTAATGCTCATTGTGGTTAGAGTCAAGGTGAAAATTTGCTTCCAAAACTACATAATTTATATAATGATATATGCAAAAATGTAATCGGGCTACCAATACATAGGTTGAATTTTAACTTCGTACAGCTATATATTTTGAGGCTTAGAAATGTTGTCTATCCAAAGAATATTTATTCTGATTTCAAAATTTTCATTACAAGTTTCACACAACCTTTCAGAGTCCTGTTGGATGCGAACCGTTTTGACACATAATTGGTCAGCAGGAAAGGCTGCTACCCAGAAAGGCTGTTGGAACTGTGGAAAGCACGGACATTTGAGGAGCCAATGTAGGAAGAATATTACCAACAAGTCGGCCTCAAGGAGACCAGTAGTGGTGGGTGTTGAGCGACGCCCACCAACCCCCATCATGAAAGTCCAACAGCTAGGTGTAAATGCCAAGCACACACACAGTGTCTATGTGACAGGAAAGCTGGATGGCCAAATGTGCACCTTTGTCATAGATTCT
>NW_013673593.1:0-2503 GCF_000517525.1 Limulus polyphemus
TCAGCTGAAGTATAAGGTTCACTTTCCCAAATTAACTCAGGCCAGTGTTGTGGTCTCTCTACAATGTCAAGTACTTCTTTGTGAGGTTGTGTCCAGAAGAAGTCAGCTGAAGTATAAGGTTCACTTTCCCAAATTAACTCAGGCCAGTGTTGTGGTCTCTCTACAATGTCAAGTACTTCTTTGTGAGGTTGTGTCCAGAACAAGTCAGCTGAAGTATAAGGTTCACTTTCCCAAATCAACTCAGGCCAGTGTTGTGGTATCTCTACAATGTCAAGTACTTCTGTGTGAGGTTGTGTCCAGAAGAAGTCAGCTGAAGTATAAGGTTCACTTTCCCAAATCAACTCAGGCCAGTGTTGTTGTATCTCTACAATGTCAAGTACTTCTTTGTGAGGTTGTGTCCAAGAGAGTTCTGCTGAAGTATAAGGTTCACTTTCCCAAATTAACTCGGGCCAGTGTTGTGGTATCTCAAAAATGTGTAAAATCTCTTCTTCATTCTGTGTCCATATAAAATCAGCTGTGAACTGAGTTTCAGTTTTTAAAGCCAGCTGCGTTACTCTGAGACCTATGTCTGTTATAGTATCTTTTACATCTAAGGGTATACAAGATGTAGATGTTGGGGACAAGATCTTTAATGACTTCTCTATAGAAGACAGTCTTACTCCAAATACATTCAAGCTCCACAAAGTTTCATACGAAGAATTGGAAATGTTCGTTGAGTGAAGAACAATTGTCTTCGTAGCTTTTGCTGTCCAAGGACTAGAAACCTTACTGTGGATCTTCATAAAGTTTGGTATTTCTTGTGCTGCAAGCATTTGTTTCCATAAGCCTCTCGTTTGTTTATAAAACTGTTCTTCTTGTGGAGATGCAGTTACACCTTCCAGTAACATAATGTGAGATGTTTCGTATGTGATCAAGAAGTGTTCACTGAACAACAGGCTTGCACTCTGAACAGAATTGATATGGCTTGGAAGGACCTCTTGTGTCACTCGTAAGAGATATGGTTCAATTAACTCCTCTGAGTTATTTGATGTGAGTTCAGGTTCAGAGCAAGTGACTGAATCATTCACCGGAAATATAATGCATCTTAGCGCCACCTGTCGTTGGACGAAATGTAGCTTCGATGTGGATTGGTAGATGGTTAGAGAAGGTTTATAGCCAGGTATCCACTGATGACCTTGGAAGTAATCCATGGATCCATCCTCTGATAAAATTTCTATACGTGTAGAAATATACAGAGGAGTAATTATATTCCTGGACTTCACATACTGAAGTCGTGCATCACACACTATTTTGTCTTTAGGATTGTAAATGGACTTCCTAACATCACAATAATCCTGGTGATCCGAACTGTCTAAAGTGCAGAGATCATAATGAACATGGATCTCAACTACAACTAAAGGTGAAAATTCTACGAGGTTCATCTTCTCTACAGCATGTTCAGTTAACCTTTGGGAGGATTCTACAAAGGACTGACAGCTACTGGTAACTAATGGACTTCGTACTTGTGGAAAAACAAAACCTGAAGTGGACAGCGATAATCGTCGGTGGACAGTCACGATCTGGTCGTTGTGAGCTGTACATGTGATTTTATTGTTCACATCATCTTCTAATCCGTTATTGACACGGATATTTGAAAGTGTCCGCCACTTTAGACAAGGAACGGACAAGACATTATGATGGTTTAATGGTGGTGTTTCAGGTTCCATATGAAAAATCAGGGAATTTTTGTAGCTCTGTACAGAGCGGTAGATGACTGTTTCACTTCTATCCATATCGTCCAGTGTCTCTCCAGAAGTAGGTCGATTGGAATCGATTTGTACGTGCTTATTAACATCAATCTGATAATAAACTGTGGAGGAAAAGCTAGGTGGATGTGGGCTTGTGGTGAACTTCTTTTCTGTGCAGAATATCGAAGGAAATGGAGACTTTTGGTCATAACCCTTCTTCCAGTCTAAAAAAATAAGAAAAAATAAGGATGATATCACTGGATTTATAAGTTACATACAATGTTGGACTAACATCTCAGTTGTTTATTATGAAAAATTAATCTGACAGAAGTAAAAAGTCTTTCATTCAATCAGCAGTAAAAACGATGTTCCAAGTAAATCATAAGTAAACAAAAACTCTAATTTTTAAGATCAAACTCTACATCAATGGTTAAGGACCTGAATGAATCGTAATTCGAATAAAATTAACCTTTTTCATTTCAAATATTTTGACAAGAAACCGAAACTGAAACACTTCACATCTTGAGTTATCTATCCTCTAGCCCCCCAGTGGTCTGCGGATTTGGAACGCTATAAACCGGGTTTAGATACCCGTGGTGGGCAGAGCACAGATAGCCCATTGTGCAGCTTTGTGCTTAACTACAAACAATATATCCTCTAACCTCGTCTCATTGGTTGTTTGCCTCTTGATGTCACTGTAAAGTCACCAAAGTTCTGGATGATTGGAGACCTTGAGTCGCACGCACCAGCTGTAATTTTTTCTAAATCTTTGGATG
>NW_013673593.1:2569-10352 GCF_000517525.1 Limulus polyphemus
CGTCTCATTGGTTGTTTGCCTCTTGATGTCACTGTAAAGTCACCTAAGTTCTGGATGACTGGAGACGTTGATGACTTTGGGTAATTCCAGTTAGCTTTATGACTTGTGACGAAACACTCTGATTGTTTTACTGAAGACTGAAGTTTCTTCACTTGTGACTTTTTCACCCAATCCGGTTGTGGGGAGTCTTCCGCAGCGGGTTTCTCTGTCAAGCACATAAACATGTTATGTTTAACACAAATGAAAGAAATGACGAACTAACCTACTTTCACACCACATACACGTGTTCTTTGTTGTCGTTTGTTACGGATTTCGCGCAAAGCTACACGAGGGCTATCTGCGCTAATATAGCAGTGTAAGACTAGAGGGAAGGCAGCTAGTCATTACCACCCACCGCCAACTCTTGGGCTACTCTTTTACCAACGAATAGTAGGATTGACCGTCACATTATAACGTCCCCACGGCTGAAAGGTGAGCATGTTTGGTGTGACGGGGACTCGAACCCGCGACCTACAGATTTCGAGTCGAGCGCCCTAACCACCTGGCCATGCTGGGCCACATACACGTGTGTATATATATATTTGTCTTTTTATAATTCCCACGCTCTCTTTTTATGCATATCTGTTACATTTAAGGGTATGGAAGACGTAGGTGTTTGGGACAAAAGCCTCAATGAATTCCTACCCTACGTACGTTCACGATTCATAATAAATTTAACAAACAAATATTTTACTTTAGACAAACATTTTGTCAGCAACAATTCTTTTTCAACAAAAAGGAAAATCAGCTACCATAAACTCAGTTCTGTTTCAAAGATTAAAATAGTCTCCTGATTTAATAAAATACTAAGCACATCCCCCAAAATTACTGGCTTGTTTTTATACTGTTCACTACAGTATACTGTTACAATACTCGACGTAAATAACAGATAAAACAAACTGGGGGAAATAATTAGAAATTTGTTACATAATGTGAACAGCTCCCTCCCCACAGTGACTCGGTTTAAAGTCGGCGGAATTACAGCGCTAAAAATCGGGTTTCGATTCCCGTGGTGGACACAGCACAGATAGCCAATCGTTTAGTTTTGTGCTTAACTACAAACAAAACAAAACAAAATAAATATGATACACGGGCAGTAATTTGTGTTTTGATTATAACATTGATGGTATATTTGATCCGAATCTTATAAACAACACAGCAATCTGAGGCTTAACTAAGACTTAAAAGATTAGAGGATTTTAAAGTCAATCTCGACGGTAATTCTAGGCTTAACACAGGCTTAACTAAGACTTAAAAGATTAGAGGATTTTTGGTGTTTTTGATCCGAATCTTATAAACAACACAGCAATCTGAGGCTTAACTAAGACTTAAAAGATTAGAGGATTTTAAAGTCAATCTCGACGGTAATTCTAGGGTTAACGAGTACTAATAGTGAAATCCAAAATTTAATGAAAGAATAAAAGAAGTACGAAAACATTTAGATTTGAAAACTTCTACTTATCAAGGCAAGCCACATTTGTTGAAAAACTACGATCAGGTAATATTTGAAAATTTATAAGAAATGTTACAATTAACATTAATATATCCCTCTTTTATATCTTGTAAAGCCCTCCTCCCCCTCAACGGTCTGAAAGCTTATAACGCTCAAAACCGGGTTTCGATACCAGTGGTGGACACAGAGATCATTGCGAAGGTTCGCGCTTAACAATCCAGAAACAGACTTTGTAAAGAGGGCGCTTCGATTCTATGAACTGAAACTTTTTCAGATTTTTTTTTTCTTCGAAGTTATTTTCGTAAAAATTCAAAATGTTATAAATGAGTAATATTACAGCACAGTAATAGTAATAACATGTGTTTTCACATTATTCGTTATTTTTGTTTGTTATAAAGCACAAAGCTATACAAAGGGCTATCTGTGCTCGGTTATTCCCTGGATCCCGGGAACTCCCGGTGAATTTTTTAAAAATATTTTTAAAACTATATTTCCAAAGAGGTGATAAAGATCATTGTTGGTATAAATCCACCCTAAATAAAATATTGAAAAAAAAAACATTTTATAACACAAAAACACAAAAAAATTAATTAATTTTGTTTCTTTCAAAAAATAGCATTTGAGGAGGAATAAGACGTTCAATTAATGGCCTTATATTTAAGAGACGATCGCTGCTTAATTAAAAAGTTTTTTTTCTCCTGAGATTGAAAACACTCTGTTGATTTGTTTGTTTGTAGTTAACCACAAAACTACACAAAGGACTATCTGTGCTCTACCCACCACGGGTATCGAAACCCGGATTCTAGCGTTGTTTGTTTCTAGTTAAGCACAAAGCTACACAAAGGGCTATCTGTGCTCTGCCCAACACAGGTATCGAAACCCGGTTTCTAGCGTTGTTAGTCCACAAACATACACTCTGTTGAAGTCGGTTTGATTGTTTTTAATCCCTATTTGAGTTTCTGCAAGTTAGTCTGTTAGTTTTTCAGTCAACTCGTACAGCCCCCCCCCCTTATTGGCACAGCGGTATATCTGCTGACTTACAACGCTAGAAACCTGGTTTCAATACCCGTGGTAGGCTGAGCAAAGATAGCCCATTGTGTAGCTTTGTGTTTGATTACAAACAAACAAACACTTTTACTGGTTGTGGTATTAACAGCAGTTCATGCAGCTCGATCGTGTCTCCATCTTCCCACAAATAGGATAATTTCAAATCTTTCAGTGCAGCAGTCATTACAATACTAAATTCGACGCGGTTCCACCTTGTTTTGCAATATAACCGCAGCTTCAATTCTTTTTTTTTTATGAACAGATTTCACATACTTTTGGAGAAATGAATTTCGGACTGAAAAGTTTCTGTTTTTTTTTTTTTGTTTACAATTTTTCGCACTTTCTTTACCAAAATTGCAAAAATCACCTTTCAACCTAGTCAATTCCTTGTTAGTTTCATCAAAAGTTCGTACAGACGACGTTACTTAAAGCAAGCTCTCTGTATTAGTATAGTTTATTTTTAGTTGTTTACTTAATCATAAACTACAAACACGAGATTAATATACAAATATAATAACATGTTCATCAGCACATAAAACAGGTGAAATTGACACTTACCTAACTGTTCCCAGTCAATATTTCGTCTCCTTTCAATATTCTTCCGGATAAACCACGCGGGTGACTGTTGCCCGTCAACAGTTCCGGTTTTTTGTGCTTTAGGGACAACCTTTTTGAGTCTTGCTCTCACGGAACGAAATTCCGGTTCCGAAACAACGTGGTGGTATAGTTTTGTGGAATGGGAAGGTGTTGGGGGTTGAGTTGGGTGAGATACCAACACTTGTTTTAGTGGTGTGCTCGAAGAAGATTCCAGAAGATAAGAAGATTTTCGTTCTGTGAAATTACATAAAGTATTAGGCGTAAAGATAGTGGCGAATAGAAAAAATTAAAGGGATGGGAAAAACGATAAACATGTATATATTTTTTTTAACCATTAATCAACAAACTCAGTGATGAGTACAAGTATAAAACATTACAAATACGTGAAAAATTATGACATTTTTGAGTTATTCAGTTCAATGCAGTAAAGATCTCGTTATCAAAAACAATACTTTACACTAGTACAAAATTTATATTCTCGTCCCCCTGGCGGAATTAGATAAAACTACACAGGATTAGATTTAGAATGTTACGTTCTATTGTTTTAAAATACCTACCATTATTTCCCAAATAACTTCGTCGTTCTTGTCTCCCTTTAGAAACGTGAGCCCATTCTGCATGGTCTTCATTTCCCCATGGCCCTTCCAGTTGATTGTCATCAGAAACTTTAAGGTCGTCATTTCCCCATGGTCTTTCCTGTTGATTATCATCAGAAACTTTAAGGTCGTCATTTCCCCATGGTCTTTCCTGTTGATTATCATCAGAAACTTTAAGGTCGTCATTTCCCCATGGTCTTTCCTGTTGATTGTCATAAGAAACTTTAAGGTCCTCATTTCCCCATGGTCTTTCCTGTTGATTATCATCCGAAACTTTAAGGTCCTCATTTCCCCATGGTCTTTCCTGTTGATTGTCATCAGAAACTTTAAGGTCGTCATTTCCCCATGGTCTTTCCTGTTGATTGTCATCAGAAACTTTAAGGAGAGAATTTCTTTGTGTTCTGTCTTTTACAATTTCCTTCATAAACACATTGAAGATGCTAGAATGATTTCTAACCTGTAATTCTAATCTGGACAGCTGTTGTGAATCGTCTTTTGATGTACCAGCTGTTGCGTCTAATAGTTCGTCACGAGTTAGTGTCCAAACAGGGACGATACTGGAATCGAGTTCAGTTTCCCATATAAGCTTCGCCCAATTTTGTGCTATCTCCACGATAGTTAAACCACAGTGAGGTTGTGTCCAGTCTGTGATGGGAAAGGGATAGGATACAGTTGCCCAAAACTGTTCTGCCCAGTAGTGTGTTAACCCAACAACTTCTAGATGCTCGCACGGTCTAGTCCATACAGTGACAGCAGTGTAGTAAGGTTGACAGTCCCACATAAACTCTGCCCTATATTCTGGAACCTCTACAATTTCTAGCATTTCTTGGTGTGGGTCCGTCCAGATGGGGAAGACGGTGGAGTAGTCTTTAACTATCCACAATTCTCCGAGATCCGTTTGTGTTAGGACATCCATTACACATAAGGGTAGGTTAAACAGGAGTGTCACAGACGAAGAACTGGTTGAAAAACTTGCAAAGGATGATTGAGTTGTAAAATTCAAACTATATAAAACTTCGTGGGGGATAAGTGAAGTTCTGGCTATCTGAAGTACGAATCTTGTTGCTACTACTTCTGCTCTAAGTGGACTCCTTGAATAAGTGTCATCCCCACTTTGTTCTCTTTGTAAGTTTCTTTTTCTCCTATTGCAGGAGTTCGATTCAATGAGCTTTGGATTTGTTTAGCTAATATTGGAGTTTCAGAAGAGATAATTGTATTTTCGAGTAATATAGGTTGCGAAGTTTGACAAGAACACTTAAAATAGTCACTGAAAGAAGGGTTCAGAGTCTGGACTGGGTCTGGTAGTTCCAAGATAAATACTTTATAGTTGTGATCACCGAGTAGAATTTCTTGTTTCACACACGGGAGTAACGGATGAATTAGCATATCCAGATCATATACTATCACCGTGGGCTTCAGTTCAGAACTAACAATGATTGATTCACCCATCTGAGTTGTAATGCATGATAGCGCCACCTGTCGTTCAACTAAGTGCAATTTTGATATGGAATGGTGAATAGTTTGGTAAGATTCAGGAATCCATTGATGGTCTTGAAAGTAATCCACAGATCCACCCTCTGACGTAACGTCTATACACGTAGAAACAGACAGAGGAGTGATTATATTCCTGGATATCACAAACTGAGCTCCTTCATCGAAAATTATTCTTTCTTGAGGATTGTAAGATGATTTTATAACATTAATATAATCCTGTTTCTTTGGAATGTCCAGTGTACAGAATCCATGGATCTCAACTACAACTAAAGGTGAAAATTCTACGAGGTTCGTCTTCTCTACAGCATGTTCAGTTAACCTTTGGGAGGATTCTACAAAGGACTGACAGCTACTGGTAACTAATGGACTCCGTACTTGTGGAAAAACAAAACCTGAAGTGGACAGCGATAATCGTCGGTGGACAGTCACGATCTGGTCGTTGTGAGCTGTACATGTGATTTTATTGTTCACATCATCTTCTAATCCGTTATTGACACGGATATTTGAAAGTGTCCGCCACTTTAGACAAGGAATGGACAAGACATTATGATGGTTTAACGGTGGTGTTTCAGGTTTCGTATGAAAAATCAGGGAATTTTTGTAAGTCTGTACAGAGGGGTAGATGACTGTTTCTATGGGTTTCACATCTTCCAACGTTTCTCCTAAAGTTCGCCTAGTAGTATCGAGTTGTATATATTTGTAAAAGTCAATGTAGTAAGTGACTGTAGAGGGAAGAGCTGGACTTGTGGGGAACGTCGTTTCATTGTACACAACCGATCTTAAATCATCATCCTTCTTCCAAGCTGAAAACAAGAAAGAATAAAAAACATCATGATGTTTGAGGACTAAAGTTAGATTATTGGAAGGTCAGAATCTTTAGATGTTGGTTTAATATTACAATGTATAAGGTTATGACTTGCTGTGGTTCAAATATATCTTACTAAATTACATTGTTAATCATCTATTAGATACCAGGATAGTAATACAATAAACCAGGTTAATAATACAATACACCAGGTTAGTAATATAATTTACCAGGTTAGTTATACAATAAACCAGGTTAACCTGACAGTAATACAATACATCAAGTTAACCTGACAGTAACCTGACACCATCTAGTTGTTTGTTCGTTTGTTTGTTTTTGAATTTCGCGCAAAGCTACACGAGGGCTATCTGTGCTAGCCGTCCATAATTTAGCAGTGTAAGACAAGAGGGAAGGCAGCTAGTCATCACCACCCACCGCCAACTCTTGGGCTACTCTTTTACCAACGAATAATGGGATTGACCGTCACATTATAACGCTCCCACGACTGAAAGGGCGAGCATGTTTGGTGGGACGGGGATTCGAACCCGCGACCCGCAGATTGCGAGTCGAGCGCCCTAACCACCTGGCCATGCCGGGAGAGTGAGTACAGAGTCTCTCATTAAAAGCTTCATCGACTTTTTTGCTATCTAACCTTTATCAAAAGGTAAATATTACTTTATAAAAATCCAATTACTTGATAATTAGCGGGAAAACAGATCAATTTATTACACTGGTTCTCACTACCACTTATTGTTTAAACCTTTTTTTTCCTTAAGTGCAAACCTAGGTCTATTTATAAGGAGAACGAAAACTTAGTAGCAAAAATCCACATTTTTCACAGTTAATGGGGGGAAGTATGTAACTGTTTTCTTCTGGAGAGTCAAAGAATGTATGGAGCGATCTTGTCAATTTGAAGTTCATATTGGGCTTATTATAAATTTTAGAATTTTTACATTAATTTTGCTACCAGGCAGTTTTAGAATCACCGATTCATCATCTTTACATACACCCAGATTGTATCAGTTCGTCAGATACTTCACAGAACACTTTCAAAAAAGACCAAAATTAATTAATTAAACCTATATTATACAAATAAACTTTTACTAGGTCAATATCGTAATACTATCACACGCTTAGTTCCTTTTTATTTGTGTGTGTTTGTTGTTAAGCGCAAAGCTACATAATGGGCTATCTGTGCTATGCCTAACATGGGTATCGAAACCAAGATTTTAGCGTCATAAGCCCACTGACTTACTACTGAGTCACCGGGGGGGGGGGCTGCTTAACTGCCATTGTTATTAATAAATATCAACTATGCAAGTGTAAGTTTATTTAATAACGTTATTTTTAAGTCCCAAAGCGATCCTGACGGAGCCGAAACCTCTACATTAACAAAGTTATTTGAAAATAGTGGTTTTATATTTACAAATTAGATTGTTTTGGAAGTAATGTAAAGTGTGTGTGTGTGTAAAGTGAAGTAATACATTATAAGTCCGCGGAAATATAACGTTTGAGCTAACCTAAGTCATCGCGTTCATTATTTCGTATCCTCTTTTTCTTCTTCTGGAGAATCCACGTCTGTGGCTGCTGCCCGGCAACCTCGACGTCTTTTCGTTGTATGGGAAGAACCCTTTTAAGCTTAGATCTTACCACAGAAAACTCAGGTTCGTGGTTGTCGTTTTGTCGTGTAAGGAATGCAGGAGTTACGGGGCTTCGTGTAAGGTTGGAAATCAGTGTCTTTGCTTCTATTGG
>NW_013673593.1:11279-14929 GCF_000517525.1 Limulus polyphemus
TCTTGTTCTGTGGCACAATGGATAATCATTGAATAGGTATATTCATATTATATGATAACACGGTACATGTTTAAGTAACCTATTATCATAGAATGATAGCTTATGTCTATAACGATAACAGATTTCAGATACATGGAATACGAAATAAAATTGGTAAAATAAGTTTTGAAAAGTTTTTTTGGTCTACAAAACTTGAAGATAGCTTTTATACGCGGAAACATCTGTTAGCTAAGTTCTTATACAGATCTTAAAATATAACGTTGATAAACGGAAACATCGGCACATTATCAACGTTATATTTTAAGAACTCAGCTAACAGATGTTTCCGCATAAAAAAGCTATCTTGAAATAAGATTACAAATTTGTATGTTTTTCAAACTATAGCAGAGTATGAATTATTAGACTTAACTTTAAGCGTTTAACTTAAAAACATAACAGTACATCTACGCTCACTTGTACATTAACTAGT
Organism: Limulus polyphemus; assembly: GCF_000517525.1. Classification (NCBI taxonomy): domain Eukaryota; kingdom Metazoa; phylum Arthropoda; class Merostomata; order Xiphosura; family Limulidae; genus Limulus; species Limulus polyphemus. Next base: position 11,749 of record NW_013673593.1, read on the forward strand.
AAAGCAGCCATCTTTGAAAGTGTTGACAGTATTATCATATCGCGGCGCCATCTACTGCCTAAAAATTGTACTACACTTGACAAATTTTAAAGTTTCGACATTATTCGTATACAAATTCATTTTTAAGATAAGATAATCGGAAACTAAATGAAAGTAACGCAAGCTATTATTAGTGTTTAAGAATTTCACGCCCATAACTTTGTTTTAACTTTGAATATAGTGTAATCGTCAGCATTTCCTCCGTAATCTCTATCTAGATTCACGGTGCTAATATATTTAATGCTTCATTAACAGATTTGTTTACAGTAACCTTCAATACATCAAGATAGGTTTGACCTACACCACACTGTAAACGTTATTTAACGTATTTATTGTAATTGTTTATTTTCTAAACGGTTGCAGAAAATTGGCATTTACTCGAGACACACTATTGTGTCGCAGGTTACACTTTGGAAAACACTGGATTAGATTAATAACATATCATTTGATATATTTCCTAACAATTAACTAGCTTGAGCTATTATTAGATTATAAAACCAATTATTAATTGCAATTCTCGAGTCGATAATTGATATATTATTTGTCATTATTATAAAATATATTTATTAGGCTATTCAACACAATTTCATAATTTTAGTACATCGTAATCTTACTTATCATACACTTCTTCAGAACCTCGTTAATTTATGACCTGGTTTTTGTTTTTAAAGATGACCAGTGTAAGAAACACTTGCCCTTCTTTTTCATATGAAAATGATGTTTTGGTCTCTCACTTAGAGGAATAACCAACGCTGACTTACCATAATCTTCCTCTGCTGTTCTTTGTTGGACTTCTTCAAATGTCTGTAGTTCTGGACTTTCTGGAACTCTTGAAAAATACTCCTGCCCACCTTTTTGTTCCATCTTAGAGTCAAGAACTTCGGCAATGTTTGAAATACATTTCTGTTCATTCTTGGACCCAACCTTAGACTCGGAAACTTCTGGAATTCTTGAAAAATACTCCTCCCCATCTTTTAATTCAACCTTAGATTGAGGAACTTCTGGCATATCTGAAAACCATTCCTGCCCATCTTTTGATTCTAAAATTTTCTTTAATTCAATTTTACTGGGGCGATTTTTGAAAATAGTTTTTAACTTTTCTTGAACTTCAGATTTTTCTGTCAGATTATTCGATCCATTTTCGTATTCACGTAGCTCCAGAAATTTCCGAGAGTTAAATATGGGATTGAAAAGTTTTTGTTCTCCAAAGTTAGATATCTGGCTAACTTTTGAACTGTGTGGACTTGGTTGAAAAAATGTCATTGTTTCACTTGAGACTAATTGTTCTTGTAGTTTTTCGTTGTATAGCCTAAGTGAAGTTTCAGCTTCTTCAGCCTCCACTGTAGGAACATCTGTAAATTCTATCCTAGACGACGATTTAACTTCCACAGCTTCTAGTTCAGGAACAGTTCTGGATTCTGGCTTCTGTGCCTCAGAGTAAGATTTGACCTCTATATCCACCACTCCAGGAACAGTTCTGGCTTCTGTCTTCTGTGCCTTAGGGTAAGAGTTAATCTCTATATCTACCACTCCAGGAACAGTTCTGGCTTCTGTCTTCTGTGCCTCAGGGTAAGAGTTAAACTCTATATCTACCACTCCAGGAACAGTTCTGGATTCTGGCTTCTGTGCCTCAGAGTAAGAGTTAATCTCTATATCTACCACTCCAGGAACAGTTCTGGCTTCTGTCTTTTGTGCCCCAGAGAAAGAGTTAACCCCTACATCCCCCACTTTGAAATCACTTATATATGGATCGTCATCTCTAAACGAATTTTCAAGCTTAGAAGTAGTTTTTTCAATAGGGCTCCAGGTCTCAATTAAATCGAGGATCACTGTTGAAGAAAAGGAAAGATATTTCAATAACTTATAGTTTTTATTTTTTCTTTCCAACAAATAAAATTAATCTTCTGATATCCGACAGCCATTTTAATAACTTATAGTGGTATTTTTCTGTCGGATATCAGAAGATTAATTTTGTTTGTTGGAAAGATATTTTAATAATTTATAGTGGTATTTTTCTGTCGGATATCAGAAGATTCATTTTGTTTGTTTTATGGAAAAGTTGCTGCAAGATCCTTAAATCTACCGAAACAATTTGAAAACAAACGAACGTGTTTTTTATGAACGATCTTATCATGAAGTACAATATCCTTAGCTGAGCAAACCTCGTGAGATATTATTGGGATTACGACCGAAAACATTACTAACAGTAAGGGTACCCAGCTGAAGAATCAATGCATTTTAATCGTTACAAAATCATAAAACAAATACTTAGAATCATTAAAAAGTGTGTTATTTTTAGTAGTATTAATTACTGGGTTAAATTTATTTATAGGGGTTACTTGCTCTGATCAGTTTTTAATGATAGTCACTAGATGAAATTACGGTTTTTTATTGCAGAAAGAGTAAAGAAACACTTTAATACGGACATACGTGTATAATAAGTTTTCTTTACTTACGAAACACGACTGTAACGGTTATCTCTTACCTTTCGTGATTTTCTGTGTGACTTGTATAAAATCAATAGCTAAAAACTCAGTTCTCCTTACACCGGAAGTGAGCACTCTCAATAAAAACTGTCAGATATGTTTCCTCGTCGTTCAGTGTTTTCGAACGCTATTTAATAATGCCCGCCACAAGGGATAATCGAACCTTGAATTTGAGAGTTATAAGCCCGCAAGCTTAACTTGCCACTAAGATATCATAAAAACTGCAGCCTGTGTTTTCTTGTCGTTCAGTATTTTAAAATGTTATTTAATGTTTGACGAGATTTGGGACTAAAATGGGGAGGGGGGGGGCAGAAAAACCTTACTTAATTAATGTGAATGTCATTTGTAAACTATATCCCACAGAAGAAAAACAAAATGTGGAAGGTAACTGCTCCCTTTCCCCTCCCCTAATCTCGTCTATGTAATAAAGTTTGTTTGTTTTGAAGTTAAGTACAAGGTTACACAATAGATTATCTGTGTTCTGCCCACCACGGGTATCGAAACCCGGTTTCTACCATTGTAAGTCCGCAGACATACTGCCGTGCTACTGTGGGGCATAAACCTAGTTAGTAATATAAAACAACCAACGCTTAAGCCTATCGTTACAGCTGAAAATACGTTGTCAGGAGGATTTGTTTATTTGTTTTGGAATTTCG
>NW_013673593.1:15868-17399 GCF_000517525.1 Limulus polyphemus
CCTCAGATTGTGAGTCGAGCGCCTTATCCACCTGGCCATGCCAGGCCTGTCAGGAGGAACTGTTAAGCTTGTGTTCATCAAAAATTAAAAACAAAACAACCTACTCAAATTAACCATACTGAATACGCATTATTTTTCATTGCTTAGATAACACATTTACCTTCTAACTTTCCTGTTTGATTTTTGCTTTGTTCTAGATGTGACTCATTACCGCTAGTTGTCGCCAAACGATTGCAGTGCTCGTGTCTCGTGAAATCTTTAGTTTCGTCTTCATACTGTATTTCTTCTCTCATTTGCTGATTTAATAACGTTCCATGCCATTCACTTTTATTATCAGAAGCCTGACGACTGAAGTTTTCTTTCTCCACCTCCTGCGCATGACGCAATTCAACGTCATCTGACGTGTTTGGTATACTACCAATAGTTGTTCGAGTGTTCTTGAGGTGGATATGATCTAACCAGTGTACTGGCGTAGATGTTGGCTTATGCTGGTTTTCTGCAATAAGAAAGGATTCAACATGAATTCTAACCCAGGAATCAGATAACAACTTTAAGTTTATGTAATGTGCACACAATGAACAATTATTATAGTTTAATAAAAAAAATACTGAATGATATACAAACCACGTGGACCTGTCTCGTGACTCAAAATTCAAACAGATTAAATTATTTAATTAATTTAATTTGATGAATGTTATACAAAAAAAAAATATTTAATACTATTCAAACCATGTAGACCTATCTTCTGACTCAAAATTTAAACAGGTTTAATTATTTAATGAATTAATGTTATACAAAACAAAATATTTAATAATATTCAAAGCTTGTTAGACCTATTTCGTGGCAAAAAATTTAAATCGGTAGATATAAAAATTAAAAGTTAATATAAATGTATCACATTTTCGGCAGATAATTCTACGATTACGCTGCTTTCTGACATATACAGAATGTCCCAAAGTGTCAGATAACCATTGATAAGTCTCTGCTTTGATCTCTTTGCACGTTTACACCTCTGTAATAACTTCTACCAAAATAGTTGCTAAAAACGTTAAAGGCCCCGGCATGGCCAGGTGGTTAGGGCGCTCGACTCGCAAGCTCAGGGTCGCGGGTTCGAATCTCCGTCCTACCAAACATGGGGCCGTTATAATGTGACGTTCAATTCCCCTATTCGGTGGTAAAAGAGTAACCCAAGAGTTGGCTGTGGGTGGTGATGACTAGCTGCCTTCCTTCTAGTCTTACACTGCTAAATTAGGGACGGCTAGCGCCGATAGCCCTCGTGTATCTTTGCGCGAAATTCAAAACAAACAAACGAACAAACAACTAGAATGTGGTCGGCGACCTATGACCCGCGGCAATAATTTGGCTGACCAGCCAAAAGTTGGCTTCACCATTGCAACCCGTAAGGGCACAATCATTGTTCAGTTCAAATTTCTCGGCTATGTGAGAAAAACAACAATATTAAAGGAAAGAGTCACGGCTACGGAGAATTTTAAGATCAATTTCAGGGAAAAATATCAAACTGGTCGAACTA
>NW_013673593.1:18263-23223 GCF_000517525.1 Limulus polyphemus
AATGCTAAATTTTTCAACAAAAAATAAATAATTGACCCGCGATCAAAAAAGGTTGCCGACCACTGAACTATGTAGATGGTATTGACTTACTATCTGTACTCTGCCCGCCACGGATATCGAAACCCGCGTTTTAGCTTCGTAAGCCTTCAGACTTATCGCTGAGCCACTGGGAGCGGCACTGACAAGATTAGTGTTATAATTAAAGACTGGGGTCAAGGTGCAATAAAAGGCTTAGATTTGCTTTAAGTTTCTCAAAAATAAATCAACAACTCTAGACATGCGGAAATAAATCTTAAAAATCATGTGCAATAATGTAGCTGGTGGGGTTATACTTGCTATCACATGGCGGGGTTATACTTGCTATCACATGGCGGGGTTATACTTGCTATCACACGGCGGGGTTATACTTGCTATCACATGGTGGGGTTATACTTGCTATCAGTGTGATAGCAAGTATAACCCCACCATGTGATAGCAAGTATAACCCCGCCATGGGCGGGGTTATACTTGCTATCACATGGCGGGGTTATACTTGCTATCACACGGCGGGGTTATATATTTGTTATCAATTGGCTTACTCAGAAATCGGCCGTCAAAAACATGAAAATTATATATAAACAAACTTATTATTTAAAAAAGAAGAACAAGAGGGAATCCTCAATAGCCGCAGCAGGATTAGAGTAAATTAATCTATGAGATCTTGGGCGTAGTCAAATAAATCAATCGAAAGGGTGTGACCCCCTGAGTCCAAAACTGTAATTAGATCTGAAATTGGTCAAGAGATGACATAGTTATGAGCTAAAAGTTTGTATTTGAAAGAAGAAAAAAACTCGGAGCCATTCTATGAGCTACTATGGATTGGCTAATAAATATCCCTGAATAAACTGTTCTATTTTCATTTAAGTTTGTGTTTAGTGTATGTTATATGGACAGCTGTCAGGAAATACAGTTATGCTCGACATTTTCCCCCCCGTGGCTCACCGGTAAGTTCTACAGGCTTTTACGACCCTAAAAATGAGGTTTCGATACCCGTGGTGGGCATAGCACAAATAGGCCAATGTATAGCTTTGAACTTAACAACAATCAAACCAAAATCAAATTTATACATGTTCTAGAGTTCTGTTACTTTTAAGCCGTTCTTTAAATCAGCGATTACCAAATTCTTTTAATCCGAGGCTCTCTTGATGTAAATAAAAAAGTTTGAAGCCCCCCCCCCCCCAACCTATAAAAACATCCTTAAAATGTGATTTAACAATTTCAAAAAATAATTACTAGTGAACTTTAATGGTATTTATAAAGTAGTTTTTCTATTATTAAATTGTATGTTTGTAATTTACTGTGGCCTTTTCTTATCAATTTCTATGTATTATAATTAGACCATTAGCAGTTTATTGTGTTTGGGTTAAATTTGTATCCTGATGAGCAATTAAATACACACTTAATTTTATGTAAGGTTATGTTATTTTCATTTTAAAATATGAAGCAATCCTGTAATTTTATCAATTCAACATAATTTTTATCAGCTTATTGTTTATTTATAATTGAAATTAATCGAGCATCTTCAGCTTCATGGCTCACACTTTGGGAAACACTGTTTTAAATCATCCATGTATAAATCTCGCGTTCTCACGTTATTTGTGTGGATACGTGCAAATTAAAGATAAACTACCAGGAGGAATTTCAATATATACGTCTTCTTGACTCTAAATACCAATCAATACAACGGCTGTTTAATTTTAATTTCAAATTAATCATCCTACCTGTTTCAATATTTTGTAGAGTCGTTTCATATATATATACATTTCTAAAAATATGTTTAATTTGACTGATTCGTAAGCACGCACTTCACAATTAGTATGGTGGCGCCCCCTTTCTGTTTTACAAACTTACGATTTAAATCAAATAAATTAATAGTATATTGACGGAGTAATATTTAAAGTAGGAACTGCCCCCCCCCCCAGTGGCACAGCGGTATGTCTGCGGACTTATAACACTAGAATCCGGGTTTCGATACCCGTGGTGGACAGAGCAGAGATAGCCCATTTTGTGTAGCTTTATGCTTAATTACAAACAAACAAACAAGTAAGAACTTTCACGTGGTTTGGTGACCTAAACTCATGTCCTAAATCTACCGACGTTTAATAAAAACTTTCAATTACCGAGTGTGGACCAGTCGAATTCTCTTTGTTGTCTTGCTTCAGCCAGCCTAACCCACTCAACATTTCTTGATTCTTGATCGTCGACGTCAGGGAAACGTTGTAGTTGTTCACATGACATATTTTTGTTCATTTGACAAATATCGGAGACCTCTGACCTGTCATTGTCTCGTGATTTCACTGTAACGAAGGAGGAATATCTTAATTGTCTAGTTTCTCTTGACACGTTTCTTTCGCCAGTGGGGGACGAGGCGACATTTCTGGGCAAGTTGATGTTCGAGTTAATAACGTCATATCCTGTTTTCACCTGTGGCGGGATGAAATCACTTCCCGCACCATTACAGTGCAGGTTTTGCCTAAGCACTTGACTATTAGATAAGTTGATATGGCTGGCACTCCCTTCTAAGGAGTGGCGGCACGTTCTTTCATTTTTAAAGCTGGCGACTGGAGCTGCGGAACGCGAAGGAAAGGTCATATCAACACGATTATCATTCATTGCGCATGTGCTGACACGATATCTAGTTGGTACTGAACCGACAGCTTCAGGTTCTGGAAGTTGACACGACTGGTTAAGCCTATACCTTTCTAAATCTTCTTTTATTTGCTGAGATTCTTGCGAAGTTGTGCCAGTAGATGGGGCTATTCCTGAAATATATCGTAATGTGTCTTTATTTCATGAAATCTCCACGAAGACATCGTTTCTAGTGGCGACTTCTAGTGGCAATACAACTGAATAAGTTTTAAGATCTGTTTAACTCAAAGTAATGATTTCTATTTAATATATATATTGAAAAAAAACCTAAAATCTCGTAAACAAGATGCGCATATTTCTCCTTTGTTAAAATGCCATAAAAATAGTCCCTCTAGCGACATGATATTAGAAGAAATAAGAGAATCTTAAAAAATAAAAACAAAATAAGTACAATAACTGCAACTTATAAAATACACAAAGACACGGTACATCTGCATATACACACTTATCAAGATTAATCACAGCGATACCAAAAAATATGATAGGCTTAAGAAACTAACTCGTCTGAGAAAAGCTTACAAAAGTTGCCACCAGATGTCACTTATAACTTATAAAATACACAAAGACATGGTACATCTGCAAATACACACTTATCAAGATTAATCACAGCGATACCAAAAAATATGATAGGCTTAAGAAACTAACTCGTCTGAGAAAAGCTTACAAAAGTTGCCACCTGATGTCACTTATACGAAATGGTGAACTAGCGGCAAAAATCCTTAAGTCTGAGAAATGTTTTAGTTTCTCTGTTACTGACCACAGATATTTCTGGTTGCATAAGTTTGGAATTTTCTATCAAAATGTCAGGATATAAAAACAATATCCTGGTTTCTCATCAGATATTTTCAGACATCTAAAGGGGGGGGGGGAGAGAAGCTCTTTGTTTTTTGAAGAATGTCACTGATGTGTTGCTCAATCATCAAAATCATAACGTTAATGCCATTTGGAAAATAGGCCTCGCTGCTAGGTGACACCATATGAAAATTTTCCTTGGATAAGACTTTGTGTAGGTGGCCTTTCAATCGAACACCACCAAACCTGCTCGCCCTTTCAGCCGTGGGGGCGTTATAATGTTACGGTCAATCCCACTATTCGTTGGTAAAAGAGTAGCCCAAGAGTTGGCAGTGGGTGGTGATGACTTGCTGCCTTCCCTCTAGCCTTACACTGCTAAATTAGGGACGGCTAGGGCAGATAGCCCTCGTGTAGATTTGCGCAAAAACAAACAAACAATCAATCGAACACTTGCAAATAGACGCGGGAATTTCGGTCTGTTTGTTCCTTTGTCAAAAAAAAAAGCGAAATATTTACCGGAAAAGAAGAAAAAAAATCTATGTTGAAATTCAAGGATATGGCTTGAAAAGGACCACACTCGCGTGTCAACAATTGTAGCTAACGGACCGAATTATATCGGACAACTTCATCTACGACATTCACGAAGATAGGTAGAGGTGCCAGGATGTACCCGAACCTCCTAGGTCTCTTGACCAGAAGAACAATCAAGAGATCAGCTACACAATGGGCCATCTTTGCCGTGCCCACCACAGGTATGCAAACTCGGGTTTGAGTGTTATAAGCCCACACCCATCTGAGCCACCAGGGAGCACGAGTTTTTTTTTTCTTGTTGTACTATCTATCTTCAGATAAAGATCGTTAGTGTCACAATTATTACCAAAATGTAGCATTGTAAAAACACTCTACAAAACCTACAAAACGTAAGGTCTCAGTTTAATGCCATTGTTTTTTTTATTTACATGAACTTTGTCAACAAATGACCCCACCAAGGATCGTTGGTTAATATTTTGTAATACTAAACAAACTTAAGTTTCTAGAGACGGAAATACACTTTTCTTGTTAACTCGTTTCGTGACATCCACGAAGAAGCGTCAGAAGTTGATTATTACGTACCTGAGTTCCATCCTATAACACAAGTAGAGCTTTTCACGAGACTCCGAGAATTCCTCTTTGATGTAAAAGTTGTATCCAAACTTTCCTCGAAATCAAACCTGACTTTTTTCGTTGTTAAAGCTTCCTCTTGTACATTCTTCTCCTCTGACGAATCACAAGCGACGGCGGGACAAGCTCGAGATCTTGCGTCATCGTTCAAATCTAACAAATAAGCGGGAAGAAGCCAGTTTGAATAAATAGTCTGTTATGAGACACAAAACGTTCCTAGCAGTTTCAATAACTAACCCCAGTAAGTAATCATTGTAATGAGACACAAGACGTCTCTAGTTGTCCCAGTAAGTATTCATTGTTATGAAACACTAGACTT
>NW_013673593.1:24223-30746 GCF_000517525.1 Limulus polyphemus
CTCTAGTAGTCCCAGTAAGTAATCATTGTTATGAGACACACGTCTTGTGTCTTATAACAATGATTATTTTCTGGGACTACCAGGAACGTCTTCTCTAGTAGTCCCAGTAAGTAATCGTTGTTAGGAGACACAAGACGTCTCTAGTAGTCCCAGTAAGTAATCATTGTTATGAGACACAAGACGTCTCTAGTAGTCCCAGAAAGTAATTGTTGTTAGGAGACACAAGACGTTTCTAGTAGTCCCAGTAAGTAATCATTGTTATGAGACACAAGACGTTCCTGGTAGTCCTAGAAAGTAATCGTTGTTAGGAGACACAAGACGTTTCTAGTAGTCCCAGTAAGTAATCATTGTTATAAGACACAAGACGTCTCTAGTAGTCCCAGTAAGTAATCGTTGTTAGGAGACACAAGACGTTTCTAGTAGTCCCAGTAAGTAATCATTGTTATAAGACACAAGACGTCTCTTAGTCCCAGTAAGTAATCGTTGTTAGAAGACACAAGACGTCTCTAGTAGTCCCAGTAAGTAATCATTGTTATAAGACACAAGACGTTCCTGGTAGTCCTAGAAAGTAATCGTTGTTAGGAGACACAAGACGTCTCTAGTAGTCCCAGAAAGTAATCATTGTTACGAGACACAAAACGTTCGACAATATCACAGCATAAAAGTATTGATATCTAGAAATTTAATAGGTTTTGACGTAACTTATTCTGAAATAATTCGATAAAATTATTTTGGAAATTAGATCATTATGAATTAATTTTAATTGTAGTTTAGTTTTCAACCACAAGATAAATACATGCGATTTATTTCAAAATTATTCGAAATATGAAATCAATAAACTATTATCATGCAAATATTTTATAACAGACGTTTTATTATTTGTGGATTTTATTTTATTAGTAATAAGGAAAACTTGTATTACTACAAATGACTGTAAATTTGTTTAAGCGCAAAGATCAAACTCTCGAATTTTAGCGTTATAAGCCCTCGTAACATTTTAGATACTTAGAAGCCGGCTTGAATAATAAAACTTGTCAAACAATACCTCAGATATTTAGAAGCAGGCCTGAACAATAAATCGTAAAAATTTAGTGCTTTCGAGTAAAGTGTGAACAGATAAATTTATCAGCAAATATTTTAGTTGACTCAGAGGCAAGTGTGAAAAGGTAAATCAGACTTTGTTTGTTTGTAATTAAGCACAAAGCTACACAATGGGCTATCTGTGCTCTGCCCACCACGGGTATCGAAACCAGGATTCTAGCGTTGTAAGTCCGCAGACATATCGCTGTACCACTGGGGGGCGGTAAATCAAACAACTAAAAGCTTCGTTACCTTAGAAACAGGTATGAACACTTAAACCTGACAACCAAATGCTTCGTTACCTTAGAAACAGTTATGAACTCTTAAACCTAACAACCAAATGCTTCATTACCTTAGAAACAGGTATGAACACTTAAACCTGACAACCAAATGCTTCGTTACCTTAGAAACAGGTATGAACACTTAAACCTGACAACCAAATGCTTCGTTACCTTAGAAACAGTTATGAACACTTAAACCTGACCACCAAATACTTCGTTACCTTAGAAACAGTTATGAACACTTAAATCTGACAACCAAATGCTTCGTTACCGTAGAAACAGGTATGAACACTTAAACCTGACAACCAAATACTTCGTTACCTTAGAAACAATTATGAACTCTTAAATCTGACAACCAAATGCTTCGTTACCTTAGAAACAGTTATGAACACTTAAACCTGACAACCAAATGCTTCCTTACCTTATTAAACAGTTATGAACACTTAAACCTGACAACCAAATGCTTCGTTACCTCAGAAACTGGTATGATATGGTAAGCATATCACAAAATATTAATCTTCAAAAGCTATACAAGACTTGAAATGACAAATTATCAGCATATATTAGAAGCCTTACCTTTTCCCAACTGTTCCAAAGAGGATAACTTGAGTTGTAATCCATACTCTTTCAACAGTTCTGGTGTGTACGATTCGTATTGTTTCTCTGATACAGAATCCCCTCTTTTTATATACTCTCCTGTATCATTGTCATTTCCTCTTCCCCAAGATAAAGCGATTTTATCATCGTTCTTTCTCCAGTTTGATACATTTTCATCGTTGTCGTTTTTCCAATCGGACGTAGCACCTTTGGCTCCAGAAATTTGTGCACTTTTGTTTTCGTTGTCTCTGTTTCTCGATAGTGATTCGTATTGGTCTCTCCAGGCCGAATGTCTTTCTTCGTTAGGCTTTTGGTCCGAGACTGATAAAGTGTCGCGATCTTTGTTCTGTAATTCGCTTTGGAGATTTTCTTCCCTTCGGACTGAAATGCCTCTTGCTACAATGCCCAAATGTGATAATGGGTTCTTGGTGAACCGGTGTGCTGTGTCGTTAACCACGTCTTTCACTGTATCAACTGTGTTTGTTTGGTGTGGGGTCCGCTCTTCCAACGGTGTCGAATAAATTCGGACTCCCACTACTTTAGGCCAGTCAAATCTGTTTCGTCCCGTTTGTTTTACGTCACTAGACTCGAGCGCCTCATGTCGAGAGTATTTCAAATGTTGTCGTTGTTCTGAAAAAAAAATCAAATATTTGACGCTGCTTTAAAAGAAGAGATAAAATTAAAGAACAACCGTTTCCGTTTTTCATAATAAAATGTTTTATTTGAGATTGTTCTACAGTCTAAAATCAACTCTACGTGTTTCTACGCTTTTGTTGTTACAAAATTAAAGATGTTGCTTAACGTTGTCGTAGTTTTCTAAAAGAAAATACAGAGTAAAACCTACGTATTTTCATCGGTTGCTTGAAGGGTTTAAAAAACTGTACTGTGTTATTGTTGACTGTACTGTGTTATTGTTGACTGAACTGTGTTATTGTTGACTGTACTGTGTTATTGTTGATTGTATTGTGTTATTGTTGATTGTATTGTGTTATTGTTGACTGAACTGTGTTATTGTTGACTGAACTGTGTTATTGTTGACTGTATTGTGTTATTGTTGACTGAACTGTGTTATTGTTGACTGAACTGTGTTATTGTTGACTGTACTGTGTTATTGTTGGATAATATATTCGCATAAAATATCAGGCCTAACTCTCAACTTGAATGACACCTTATGTGGCACATGGACCTAACAACTAGGTTAGTCTCTTCACGTTCAAGTCTACTAATCCCTAATTGAGAACTTCTGACTAGAGGAAAGGCACCCGCCGCCTAATGACTACTCTTAACTGAAAAATTGGTTTGACTATCACTGTTGTTACGTCCCCTTCCTAGTTGAAGAGCGTGTTCAGTGGCGTATCACACCTTGAAGCTTAGACCTTTTGATCCATAGCCCGAAACGTAACCACTCCCGGCTCTTGTTCTATTGGGTATTGGTCATTTGTTAACGCTTTGCTGAAGTTATGCGAAATATCAGGATCTACCCAGTTGACATTTTCACAAGCCTAAATAACTGTTGTAGTTTTTTGTTTCCTAAATTCTTTGTTTCGCTGTTAGAAAATAAAATAGAAAAACAGATATTGTCAACCCACCGTTGTGATATAAGTGAACCAATTAAAGCCGATTTATTGTTAAAGTTTCCTTGTTAAAGCCTCGAAACAAACGTTGTGTCTCAAGAAAAACAATCATTAGAATGGTTTTATGCTGTTCTTAAAATTCTCTCATTGTCAAATAGATTAATACAAAAAATTTCTTACCAAACGTTTCCCAGTCCGCTTCTTCCCTTTGTCGCTTTTCCCTTTGAAGCCAAGCTGGGCCACAAACAGGGTCTTCACTCTCGATGTCATCCTCTCTTCCTGTTAGCTCATCCTGTGCCCTTCTACTTTGTCTAAAGATGGCTTCCTCCTGATAAATTTCATTGGAGTAACCTTGTTTTACTGTGCCAACAGGAAACTGACCGCAGTTATGGCCATCGTGGTCAGAAACTTTCACCAGGTCGTTGATCAAAGCGTCATTAGGCGAAGGGTCGTTGGATATTTTGTAGTTTTTCTTCACCAGGTCGTTGATCAAAGCGTCATTAGGCGAAGGGTCGTTGGATATTTTGTAGTTTTTCTTCACCGTGTCGCTCTTCTTCCAGTGAGCCTGATGATAGACACCAAGATGATCTTTGTTATCATCATTGTTGTCTGGTGCCTCACAGCTTCCAAGGTCTTTTGGGAAAGTTTGAGGATAAGGTAAATAACTAAACTCCCGTTTCTTTGTTGATCCAGAATGTATCATTTCTACCTTATCTGCACTGGAAAATTCTTTTTCTATTAAATCTCCACCTGGTGGCTTGATAATTATAGAGGCAAAAAGTTTCGGTTTTATAGAAGCTGTACGTGTTTCTTCGGAGCTTTTGTCGGAATCTGTCTGCACTTTAAGAGTAGACAAATCTTCTTTTTTCATTAACATCGACTGTAGTTTTTTTTCTGATAAAAAGAATTTAAACAATTAGAAGTTTCAACGGCTAAAACTGTTGAATTAGGTTCATATAAGTTAGCAACCGAAATCTACGTCAATAATTCAAACTGGTCACACAATAATTCCACATAGACAAATCCTTTATTTCTTCTCGTTATGTTATCTCTCTCTTTTTCATTCCTCCCTCTCTCTCTAGCAAAATACTTTTATTGGAAATAACCATTCTCTATTACATACAAATATATTACACACACAAACACACACACACACACACATAGACACACAGACGGGCAGACATAGACAGACAGACACATACACACATAGACACAGAGACAGACAGACACACACACACACATAGACAGACAGACACACATAGACATATAGACACACTCACACGCACACACACGCAGACACACAGACGGACAGACAGACAGACACACACACACACACATAGACACACAGACAGACACACACACATTCACACGCACACACACGCAAGCACACACATAGACATACACACACAGACACACTCACACGCATGCAAACACACACACTGATATAGAAAAGTTAAAATGAACAACAAAACTGAGGAAGGAAACAATAAAAGTTACCAACATATAATTATTGCTCTAAATTAAAATCGTAAAAAAAGAACAATCTTTACTAACCCCCCTCCTTCCTCCCCACCCCCAAAATAAAAACAATATTCACCATAGTTCTCCCAGTCGAAGTTTTTCTCCCGCCTACTGGTCATCTTGTCCATCAGTTCCGATTTCACAGGTTTTTGATTTGAATTAGTTTTGTTTTTAAAAGCTGACGCTACCGTGTTTGTCGCTATCTCCCGTGTAGTTACAGTGTTCACCGCTGGAGGGAAATTATATTTGCCTGCATTTATGAACTGGTTTTCCCTTTTTCGCTTTTCATCCCATCTGCTTTCTAATTCATTTTCTACGTTTTCTCTTG
The DNA here is from genome assembly GCF_000517525.1 of Limulus polyphemus. Lineage (NCBI taxonomy): Eukaryota > Metazoa > Arthropoda > Merostomata > Xiphosura > Limulidae > Limulus > Limulus polyphemus. The sequence goes on from NW_013673593.1 coordinate 29,605, forward strand.
TTGCGCTTATCGACCGCTTAAGACCAGCGTGATCCAGGGTGTTTCGTTCCAATTTGTGTTTTTGTTCCCTTTCTGTGGTAAAATGACATACTCGAACGTTTGTCAACTTTCCTGTTGAATAATCCCCTGGCGGATTTTCATTTTGCTTTCTGCTGGTTTGGCACATTTCTCTAGATTGAGTATGGTCGCTGTGATGGTCATTTGCTTTTTGGCTTCGAGATTTCGCCTGGACATTTGTTTCTTTGCTGAAAGGCGAGATGGATTGTTTCAACCGTTTCACATAGATGGCACCGCTATCGATACTTTTGTCTGCAACAAACAAAATATAAGAAATTTTAAAAACTAAAAACTTGGACAGTAGACTGCAATTAAAATAGTTTGGGATAATACTGACCTATATTCGACCCATACTCCTATTTTTCAAGCACATGTTCAATGTATACAGTTTTTATTAAATCAATTTGTTGAACTGAAATTAACAAAAATTGTCGTTATCAATATTTATTTGAATTATCTGTATTCAACCGTAAATGTCGATCAGCAATAAATCGGCTGACTTAGGTTTTCCAGGACATGTTTTTTTTTAAAGGAAGTTCTTTGGTCTTTAACCACTAGACGGCCCCGGTGGGATAGCGGTAAGCCAATGAACTTACAACGCTAAAATCTGGGGTTGGATTTCCCGCGGTGGACACAGCAGATGGCCAAATGTGGCTTTGTTCTAAAACAAACAAAGTCCTAGACGTGTGTATTCCTGTTATGTTTAATTATCCAACCCGTACGTTAAACTTTAAGTCATAATCTAGAACCATTACAATAGGTATAATAAAACATAGTTTGTTTGTTTGTTTGTTTTTGAATTTCGCGCAAAGCTACACTAGGGGTATCTGCGCTAGCCGTCCCTAATTTAGCAGTGTAAGACTAGAGGGAAGGCAGCTAGTCATCACCACCCACCGCCAACTCTTGGGCTACTCTTTTACCAACGAATAGTGGGATTGACCGTCACATTATAACGCCCCCACGGCTGAAAGGGCGAGCATGTTTGGTGTGACGGGGATTCGAACCCGCGACCCGCAGATTGCGAGTCGAGTGCCCTAACCACTTGGCCATGCCGAGCCAAAACATACTGTAAAACAGGACTGTAG
>NW_013673593.1:30780-34868 GCF_000517525.1 Limulus polyphemus
TCATGTAAAATTTGTAAGACTTTAAAATGACAGAAAATATTTATGACAGCATCATTGAAATAAAATAGTAATTTTCTTTGTTATTAGGATATTAAAACTTTTAACCTTTTTCAATGGACAATATAACCTCTGAAAGAGGACCCTACTCTTCTAGGTCGTTTAGATACCGTGACTTTTTTTTTTCTTCTTTGCTTATCTATGAAGTTTACGTAAAGCTACTCGAGGGATATCTGTGCTAGACGTCCCTAATTTTGAAATGGCAGACTAGAGGGAAGGCATTTTAGTCAACAACACCCGCCGTCAGTGGTTTGCGTCCCGTTACAGCAAAACAAAGTGTACTCCAAACTTTGGGGCCACGGGTATGTTATCAGAAGAAAAATCCCACAATTTTATTAGAGTAGACCAAGAACTAACGGTGGACGCTGTTGACTAGATGCCCTCGTTCTAGTCCATCAGTTGCAAGTCACGGACGTCTAGAGCTTTGCGGGAAGATCCAAAACAGTCGAAGGAGGTCGGTAACTTAGAAGAAAATAGCGTTATTCTACATTAGCGAGGCTACTAAATAAAACCAGACTTACATTTCCCGAGTGTTTCCGGTTCTCGGTCGTTCGTTTCCGGGACATTTCGATTTTCAATTTCTTTGAGAATTGGAGTTCGATCAGCCTCAGCGGTGACGTAACGTGTACTTATATTGTTATCGACTTTAATATCCAGAATGGTCTCTGTGTAAGTTTTCTCTTCAGTGGGACTGCGTTGCTGTTCGGATTCTTTGGACCGAGTTTCCTCGTCGTTGATGCTAGACTTACTGGACACTCTGCTAAAGTCCGTGGACTTTGTTATCTTACGGCGAATCTTACGCTTCCCTTCAATCAGTTCGTACTGCTCAAAGGTCTTCTCAGAACAGCGAAATACTGACTCTGATTTAAGGCTGAAATCACTATTCATTGATTCCTTAGAAGTATGGTAATTATCTCGTCCGATTTTATATGATGTCTTTTCTTTTGGAACTTCCGCAAAAGATGACATTTTTGGTTTAGTTGGTGTATTTCTTTGAAGTTCCTCCGAAGATGGCGTTTTTGATTTAGCTGATGTCTTTCTTGGAAGTTCTGCTGAAGATGGCATTTTTGGTTTAGTTGGTGTATTTCTTTGAAGTTCCTCCGAAGATGTCGTTTTTGATTTAGCTGATGTCTTTCTTGGAAGTTCTGCTGAAGATGGCATTTTTGGTTTAGTTGGTGTATTTCTTTGAACTTCCGCAGAAGATGGCGTTTTTGATTTAGCTGAAGTCTTTGTTGAAAGTTCTGTTGTGTAACTTTCCTCCCTAAAATTTTGCCTGATATCATAATCAGACAGATTTCTTGATTTCTGATAAGAGGATTCTTGTGGTAGGACACTTTGCAACCAGGGGGCGTCTTCGAATTCCTCTCTCACTAGATGACTGGTTGATTTGCTTTTTTCTCGAAACAAGTTTCTCGTATTAGACCATTGTGAAGCTTTCTCTCGTCGGTCAGGATTTCTCTGAGGAACTTTGACCTTTTTATTCGTTTGCCTTGAAGAAATCACCTTTGTTGGCATTGTTTGGACATTGTCACCAATTTTCTGCATGTGGTCAGCCACCTGGTTGATGGAAATAACTGGAGTCCCCGAAGGAAGAGTAATATTTGTAGACTTCGACGTGTACTCGTTCACCGGTACCACACTTTTTCGTTGTTGGTCTAAAGAAGTAACCAAAAGTAAAGAAGTTAGGATGTAGTATTTTTTTTGGAAGTGCCTTTATTACGAGTACGAATATTTTTATTTATATGTATGTAACTACAACATCGCATCCACTAAAAATATACTAGAGAATTATACTTAATGAATAGAAAATTCTAATAAAAGGCTTACAACATAGGCTAAAAATATTACATGTTGACTTGGTTATATTAAAGTTAACAAGCTTAAAATAAGAAAATTAAGTTTGTGAATATTTTATTTCTTAAACCCAAACCAAGAAGTCGCCACTTGTTTCAATTGTGAATGTCTTGCAATGGAAATTGGTGCATTACTATTTCTAAGCCTAAAATAAAATTAAGACTGTTAAATCTGATTTTGTTCATGAAGTGAATGGAAAAGAGTTAGAAACAGAGATGGGAAACTTATAAAAAAATAAAATGTATCTAAATAATACGACAGTCTGAAGTAGACATTGGAGAGAACTGAACGAGACAATCTAATCTAAGAAAAAACAAAGCAGTCAAAATAAAACCCGTGTAGTTGAATTTAACATATAAATAAAAAATGTCTCATCAAAGTGTCTAGAACCAAGCGACTCGTCAAGAAAAATGTAAAAACAATGTCATTGTTCGTATTAAGTTTTATTGTCTGAACATATGTTCAAAACTATAGCATAGCTAAGACTAAATTATCCGCGATTCACGCTGAAGATACATTCAAAACTATACCATAGCTAGGACTAAATTATCCAAGATACACGCTGAAAATACATTCAAAACTATAGCATAGCTAGGACTAAATTATCCGCGATTCACGAATAATTTAGTCCTAGCTATGGTATAGTTTTGAATGTATTTTCACCAAGACACACGCTATTTACGTACTTGTTTGTGATTCATGTGGCTTATGATATTCATATTGTCCACCAAAGTATTCTTGCATTGACCTGTGACCTTCAGATGCCCGAGTAATTCTACTGTCTTTAGGTTTACCAAAATGATCTTCTGGTGGCCTCTGAACTTTGTATGTATCCCAAGGGTTTTCTGGGGTTACAAGTTTGCTCCAACCTCTACGGTCAAACTTTTAGTCAAGAGAAGAAAAAAAAAGGCTTCAGTAAAAGGGCTGATCCACCTCCCCCCTATCCCCACCCCCACCATTACCTTATTACCATTGTAGTTGTTGTTGTTGCTTTGGTCTGCTGATAAATATGATGTGTTAACATCTGTGTATTTTCTGGTTGTGTTTTCTTTTGTACAAAAACCAAATTTTATATTACTGAAACGGTACTTTTGATCTTATTCTTTAACCCCAAAATAAATAATATTCTTCCCTGTCTCTAATGTAAGTAACCTGACCTTACTCTTTAACCTCACAATAAATAGTATTATTCCCCGTCTCTAATGTAAGTAACCTGACCTTACTCTTTAACCCCAGGTTACTTACATTAGAGACAGGGAAGAATATTATTTATTTTGGTGCAGTTTGATTAGACTCTATTATTTAGAATCTATGTGTTTTGGAATATTTCCTTTGACCTTTAAACTCCAAATTCTAACGATTTTTTTCCACTCCCAAAGGAAGTGACCTGAGAAGTTCGATTCCAATCTGCTGTTTGGTATGTTTTCGCTCGACTTATAATCAACAACAAAATATTCAAATAGTATCTACAAACCCAGCATATATATATATTTTCCAGAATAAATCGTTTTATGTTACTTACAAGACATGACTCTAAACGTGTTGTGTTATGTTTATTTAGGTTTTAAAGGTGCTTATAACAAGCTTTCTTACGTCATCCACTTAAAAAATGTGCATGAATACGCTGCTTACTTTGGTAGCACGTTCGTATGACAGGACGTTAGCGACATCTTCTGGTCGGATTTCTGTACCACCCGAGGCTAATGTCAGGATTTCCTTTCGTGGATGTCGACGAATAGTTTCACGATTATCAACTGTTAATCAGTAGTTTTTGTAAGAAAAATTTAAGTTTAAAGTTAAAAAAATATACACTCTATACGTTATTTTTCAGTGTATGGAAATATAGTTAGCTGTTAGTTATTTAATTAAAACGTGTAGAACACTTGATATAACCTGATAAAGTACAGTTGCTTGAAATGTCAGTAATATTGTTAATTGTTAGTTATTTAATTAAAACGTGTAGTACACTTGATATAAACTGATAAAGTACAGTTGCTTGAACTGTCAGTAATATAGTTAGTTGTTAGTTATTTAATTAAAACGTGTAGAACACTTGATATAACCTGATAAAGTACAGTTGCTTGAACTGTCAGTAATATAGTTAGTTGTTAGTTATTTAATTAAAACGTGTAGAACACTTGATATAACCTGATAAAGTACAGTTGCTTGAACTGTCA
>NW_013673594.1:0-2019 GCF_000517525.1 Limulus polyphemus
AACATTAGGTTTTCAGTATATGATAGTACCATTAGTACTATTTGTTGTAGAACATTAGTTTTTCAGTATATGACAGTACCATTAGTACTATTTGTTGTAGAACATTAGTTTTTCAGTATATGACAGTACCATTAGTACCATTTGTTTTAGAACATTAGTTTTTCAGTATATGTGTAGTTTTGTGTGTGTGTGTCCAGGGGTTGGCTTGGTACAACATAAGTGGATTGGGTAATCTATAAAAATTCTTCTTCTTAAGGTTTTAATAAGACATTCGATAGATAAAGATGTAAAAATAATCCGAAATAAATGTCATCTTAAACTACCAATCATAAGGGATGTGTTGTGAAACCAATTAAACATGGCGCCCAACCAAAACCACGAGAAACCAATCAAACATGGCGTCCAACCAAAACCACGAGAAACCAATCAAACATGGCGCTTAACTAAAACCACGAGAACACAATCAAACATGGTGTCCACCCAAAACCAATCAAACATGGTGTCCAACCAAAACCACGAGAAACCAATCAAACATGCCGCTTATCTAAAACCACGAGAACACAATCAAACATGGTGTCCACCCAAAATTAATCAAACATAGCGTTCACCCAAAACTAATCAAACATGGCGCCAACCAAAACCACGAGAAACCAATCAAACATGGCGCTTAACCAAAACCACGAGAAACCAATCAAACATGGCGCTTAACCAAAACCACGAGAACATAATCAAACATGGTGTCCACCCAAAACCACGAGAACACAATCAAACATGGCGTCCACCCAAAACTAATCAAACATGGTGTATACCCAAAACTAATCAAACATGGCGTTCGCCTGAATCCACGAGAAACCAATTAAACATGGTGCCAACCAAAACTACGAGAAACGTGCTGAGAAACCAACTTCCAAACAAATGAACCAGTTAATTAAGGCATTTTGATAAAAGAGTTAGCACAAGGGATCACATATAAGATCTGAAGAAGAATAGTCAACTATTCGATAGCGCTCGAGTTTTGAGTCTTATTTCAAGTCTAGTTAATTAAGGAATATAAAACGTGTTTAATGAAATTATTTACAGACTAGAACCTTTTAAAAAATGCCTTACTTTATAGTCCTAAGACTGAAAACATTTTAAATTGACTGTGTTACGTAGTGTTTATGATTCCTGTTTCAATGACTCGAACGTACTTTAGTTTTATATTAACCCATTGTTTTAACTCACTCACTCAATCATAACTCGTTCCTCAATTCCTGCTCCTAAAGTCAGACCCCCACTCAACGTGTTTCTTACGGAACATCTGCCTGGTTGCTCTGCAGCTCCATCTGTATTTTAAATATAATAAATCGAGTATCATGGATAGTTCCGAATTGTTTATAAGGACATACTTGTTTACAAAGTACTGCCAAGCCTTGTTCTACCCGCATAATTTAGTAAGGTACCATTTTCTTCTCTCCCTCATCTGCTTTGATTTACAGAACTACCCACATAGTTCTGTGTATGCTGTGACCTCTTGGCCTGCTTCCATTTAAAATTAAAGCCTTTACTTTGAAAGGTAGGACACAAGTCACTAATTAAAAACGTGTTATAAAAACTAGACTATTTGCCGATTTTTGCTACTTTAGTAAAATAGATTTTATATTTTGTCGCACACATAAGCACGCAGTAACATACGAAACGTCATTTCCTTGCTGATAGCTAATTAATCCTACTCCAGTTTAACTGCTATACGTGATAATAATTACCTCTGTATTATCACATCACGATTAACCTAGTTAGAATATTACTTTTACTGTTCCCTCGTCTACGGAACTGGGACGAAACTATCGGAATTCAAGTTTTGTCTATAGGATGTAATGGCATAACCTCCGAAATCATCTCGTCTATAACCTCTGTTAAACATACCTTTCTATTAGATATGCCCCCCCCTGAACCCTTGGTTAAACACGCCTTTCTATTAGATATGCCCCCTGCAACCTCTGTTAAACATACCTTTCTATTAGATATGCCCCCCTGAAA
>NW_013673594.1:2714-6242 GCF_000517525.1 Limulus polyphemus
TTGCAACCTCTGTTAAACACACCTTTCTATTAGATATGCCCCCTTGCAACCTCTGTTAAACACACCTTTCTATTAGATATGCCCCCCCCCCTGCCGATGGCTCAGCAGCGTTAAATTCAAGGTAGATTTTTGCGGTGGGCATAGCACAGATAGCCTACCATGCAGCGTTGCGCTTAATAACAAACAAACGAGTGTTCTAAATCAACTACTCAACGAACTAACGAAATTCAAGGCTCGTCGGTTACGGTTGAGAAAGGCTGTATGACAGGAGCCTACCAAAGTATCCTCCCAGTAACCGCGTCCCACATTCATTAATTACCAGTAGATCTAAGTTACCTGTATCCATCAGCTGCGTCTTCCGTTTGTAGTAATCTGTAAAGGTGTGATATGATTGTGTCGGGACCAGAAAAAAAAACGCATACCATGAGCCAGTGTAAGAACAATCCCGATTTTACATTCCTGGTTTTACATGATAGATTAGAATGAAGGCAGCTACTCAACCATCACTAGCCATCCCTGGTTTTACATGATAGATTAGAATGAACGCAGATACTCAACCATCACTAGCCATCCCTAGTTTTTAAAACAAGTGGATTGGAGTAAAGGCAGATACTCAACCATCACTAGCCATCCCTGGTTTTAAATGATAGATTAGAGTGAAAGCAGCTACTCAGCCATCACTAGCCATCCCTGGTTTTTAAAACAGATGGATTAGAGTGAAGGCAGCTACTCAACCATCACTTGCCATCCCTGGTTTTTAAACTGATAGATTAGATTGAAGGCAGCTACTCAACCATCACTAGCCATCCCTGGTTTTACATGATAGATTAGAATGAAGGCAGCTACTCAACCATCACTTGCCATCCCTGGTTTTTAAAACAGATGGATTAGAGTGAAGGCAGCCATTCAACCATCACTTGCCATCCCTGGTTTTTAAAACAGATAGATCAAAGTGAAGGCAGCTACTCAACCATCTATTCTTTGGCTACTCTAATCTGACCGAAAATGGGATTTGACTGTCTCCTTTATAACACATCCACGACCCCATAGTGCGAAATGCGTTTTTACAGCAACGAACCACGAACCAAGAATCTTTCCATTTTTAGTTTGGGCATGCTAACCACTATACTACGCCCGCCAAAAGATGAAATCATGTTCACCGAATGTATGTTTGATATATTTAAACACAAAACTACACAATGGGATATCTCCTCTGTGCACATTGAAGGGATCAAATGACTAATATTAGCTTTCTATGACCTCCAAGTTACCGTTAAGACACTGGGGGTTAATACGTGTTTATGGAAGCTTGTATTATCCCATTGGCCAGAGCTAAACGTTCCCAAAAACGGTCTTCAAAGTTACTGTCACTTGGGTGAGAAAAACATTCTCAGTAATATTTCGGATTTGCACAAATTACAACTACTGATAATAGACGATTCGTTAGCTAGACCGATTTACCCAAATATTATAACAAAAATATACATTCGAATGAGTTATGATATATTATGCGATTAAACAATAAACGTTTAAACAAGTTGTTCAATTTCGCGCAAAACTATTTCAGAGTTTTAAAATATCACGTATCAATATTTACACAAATAACTTAGAAATATTAAAAAAAAATAGAAATAGACATATCTTTCCTAAAATATTATAGACAACATATTTGGGTGAGGTTTAGGTATCTAATAAACTATACTGTAATGTTCTAAAACAAATGGTACTACCATATATACCGGAAAACTAATGTTCTAAAACAAATGGTACTATCATATATACCGGAAAGCTAATGTTCTTAAACAAATAGTACTAATGGTACTATATATATATATACCGGAAAGCTAATTTCTCAAACAAATAGTACTAATGGTACTACCAGATACTGGAAAACTAATGTTCTACAACAAATAGTACTAATGGTACTATCATATACTGGAAAACTAATGTTCTACAACAAATAGTACTAATGGTACTATCATATGCTGGAAACTAATGTTCTACAACAAATAGTACTAATGGTACTATCATATGCTGGAAACTAATGTTATACAACAAATCGTACTAATGGTACTATCATATGCTGGAGACTAATGTTCTACAACAAATAGTACTAGTGGTACTATCATATACTGGAAACTAATGTTCTACAACAAACAGTACTAGTGGTACTGTCATATACTGGAAACTAATGTTCTAAAACAAATAGTACTAGTGGTACTATCATATACTGGAAACTAATGTTCTCCAACAAATAGTACTAATGGTACTGTCATATACTGGAAACTAATGTTCTACAACAAACAGTACTAATGGTACTGTCATATACCGGAGACTAATGTTCTACAACAAATAGTACTAATGGCACTATCATATACTGGAAACTAATGTTCTACAACAAACAGTACTAGTGGTACTGTCATATACCAGATGCTAATGTTCTACAACAAACAGTACTAGTGGTACTATCATATACTGGAAACTAATGTTCTACAACAAACAGTACTAATGGTACTATCATATACCGGAAACTAATGTTCTACAACAAATAGTACTAATGGTACTATCATATAATGGAAAACTAATGTTCTACAACAAATAGTACTAATGGTACTATCATATACTGGAAAACTAATGTTCTACAACAAATAGTACTAATGGCACTATCATATACTGGAAAACTAATGTTATACAACAGATAGTACTAATGGTACTATCATATAATGGAAAACTCATGTTCTAAAACAAATGGTACTAATGATACTTTCATATACCGGAAACTAATGTTCTACAACAAATAGTACTAGTGGTACTATCATATAATGGAAAACTAATGTTCTACAACAAATAGTACTAATGGTACTGTCATATACCAGATACTAATGTTTTACAACAAATAGTACTAGTGGTACTATCATATACTGGAAACTAATGTTCTACAACAAATAGTACTAATGGTACTATCATATACTGGAAAACGTGCATTGTTAGTGCAAGAACAAACTCCAAAGAGCTTATCTACTAACAGATATACGAGTTATTTCTACACCTGAATGTAGGTTTAAAAGTTTCTTCAGGTTTAACTACAGAATATATCCAATGATAACAAATAATGTTTCTAATACGCAGTTTAGGTTTACTGAATTTACCACCAGATGTCTTAAAACGTGTGAGCGAACACGTACGTATGCCGGCTGAGAATGTGACGTGTTGATATACGGGAGAGAGTATTAACTTCTTTCAAAGATTGATGACGAAAGACGTATATAAATGAAAGACTATATTAATGAAAAGATTACGGCTTCAATCAATGAAACTAGATCTGTGATCAGCATTTTGATCTAACTACTGGCTAGATAAACTTGCCAGTTCCGGTAAAACCTGATCGCTACTACTGGCTGGATAAACTTGCCAGTTCCGGTAAAACCTGAGTCGCTACAACTGGCTGGATAAACTTGCCAGTTCCGGTAAAACCTGATCGCTACAACTGGCTGGATAAACTTGCCAGTTCCGGTAAAACCTGGTCGC
>NW_013673594.1:7242-10606 GCF_000517525.1 Limulus polyphemus
GTGGGTTATGTGACCCCTTACAATATTTACTATTATAGCGTACATGGTTTAAAATAAACGCATCTAAGGATATTTACACAACATCAAATATTGTTAGGAAGAACTTTAGTTTTTCGACTATTATTATAACATATAATAATATAAAGTATTGAACTAATTAATCTGTCAATCCAATAACATATACAATTGTTTTTTTTTCTTTCTGCATTTAACCAAGGGGTACCGATATTACGTCACTTAACCCCCCTCCCCCGAATGAAGTAAATAAGACAAGTGTTTCAGGAAGAGAGGTACCAGTAGTAAGATATCTGACGATATTTGATATCTACTCTCTTGAGGTCATCAAGGTCATCTTTCCCAGAATTCCCCCAGGAGAGTTAATAAATATGTGTCATGTTGCACCTTGTCACTTTGCATCCTGCATTACAGATACTGGCGTATCAACGTCCTCTGCTGGTTGTTTCTAACCCAGTTGATCCTACTAGTACGTCAGATAATGACGTAAGCGCACATGGTATCTGTGTTTTATGTATACTTTAAAAACTGGCCACAACAGTAAGTTTTCGCGCCCTCTGCTGTCAGATATTTTCAAAGAATAGACGTTTCGAAAACTGAATGTATTGAACAGAGCTGTATTTAAAATTGGAAGCTCTTGGTGTACGTTTACTTTAGCTAGCACAAACAGATTGTTTACAGTTCCCTGTAACAGTTTCTGTATGATGTAATGATTTACAGTGTTAACTCCAAGTTTGAATAAAGCTTGTAAACCGTTTTTACAGAAAAAGCGTGTTCACACGACGAATAGAAAGCGATATTGAATTAGGTTTGACAATTGAAGTCGTTAAAACTGCATGACTGACTGTATATTGGACTGACACAACATCTACATAAATAAATAAATGCTAGAAAAACACGTAGGTTCAAGAAGTCTTGATAGAAATGAATAAAAACCCTATAGCCCGAGTAGGGAATGTTGTAGAAGAAAGGTCCACCTTTCGAAAGCGCTCGGGTTATAGGGTTTTTAATCATTTATATAAATAGATGTGTATGTATATACATTTCCACATTACTTGATCAGTCAGCACCAAACCTGACACAGTGATACAGGATGACATGAGGAAGGTCATGAGGGGGATCGAAATCCCCTACCTAATTCCAGAAAAACTACCAATGGTGTATACCTCTCAGCATTAGAATGAACTATATAACAATTATTGTTAGAATTATTGAGAACAGTACGTCTTTCTTCACAGGGTTGATTCTTTTATTACACTTTTAATGTTTATTATGTTCAGAAAAAAATAAACAGAAGCACGATTTCCTATCTTTGGTTACAAACGAGTTTTTATTCTATTTATATATATTTTTACTTCGGCTTAATGTGACATAAAACTAATAATAATTACAATTTATTTACTTAATCTGGTTCACAGTTGTTAATCATGAACAATGATGCTGTATTATATCGTAGCTGGCCTAATGAGTCCTTCTATTGAATGTGTTTGACATATTATAACATCTCCTTACTTGCTTTAGTAAGCTCTTAGAATCAGTATGCCCTAGTAACTAGTACAAGATATCACTATATGGTGTAAAACTTGTTTATATTGCAAATCATTTACAATGATGGTAGCCTTAAATATCGAAGAAATTTATGCGTGTGTGTGAAAAATGTCTCTGTGTATTATTATATCAAAAACCTTGCCAATACGTGACAGTTAAAAACACAGCAAATCGGTAGAAACATGGCGACACGTGAGCATTAGCGGTCAGTATACGTAAGCAGCCTGGAATCAAACTAGCGGTCAGTATACGTGAGCAACCGGAAAACCAAACTAGCGGTCAGCATACGTGAGCAATCTGAAACCAAACTAGTGGTCGGTATACGTGAGCAATCTGAAACCAAATTAGTGGTCGGTATACGTGAGCAACCTGAAAACCAAACTAGCGGTCAGCATACGTGAGCAATCTGAAACCAAACTAGTGGTCGGTATACGTGAGCAACCTGAAAACCAAACTAGCGGTCAGTATACGTGAGCAACCTGAAATCAAACTAGCGGTCAGTATACGTGATGACAGTGCCTGCATTCCGACCTGATATTAGTACTTACTCACTTTTAATAGACAGAATATCATCCACAAAATGTCAAACACCGCTAGATGACAGCACCTGCATCAGATTTGGCACACCAAATCAAGGACCCTAACTTTTGTTTGTTTAGTAGAATGGGATTTTGGAAAAACTTCAAACAAGACAGGATAAAAATGTGTGGACCTAATGGTCGAGAACTCCTAGTTTTTCAGGCTCGGAAAACTGTTAACGTGATGTATAACAGTGGTGGGCAGCTTCGTCTTATAACTCATCACAACAGTACAACTGAGTTAACAAGTGATAACAATAGGCTATTTCCTCCATTACTACTCGGGTACCTTTCATATGTAGCTCGTTTTTATTCATTAGTTCGGGTCATGACTGGTAAAAAAACAAAAAAAAACAACAAGGTATTTCTTTCGTTGAGGGCGTGTGAGGGCTGCACGTGTGGGCCGCAAATTAGTTCAGGTTACCGCCATTGGTAAATGCGTTACACAGTTGTTCCAACACTATTTGAGCGAGTTTACCGCGTGGTTGGAATCGAACGAACGTCATCTTCCTCGAATATAACGATACACATATTACAAGCGCGTGACTAAAGTTTCGTTTGATGAAGCCGCTGTGGTCTAAGTTAGTAATACAGATAAGAAACATACATCCAAACGAGACGTTAACCTACGTGTACTAATTAGACAGATGATTTTTGTTACGTAATAATATAATTAATGTTTCGGTTACCTACGTCTAGACTGTCACATGGTCAACTCAGAATAGAAGAAAATCCTAACTGTTTTATATTTTCTCACACATTGGGAGGATGTAACATTACATCATACATGCTAATGCTACATCTTATAAAAAGTTTCTGCATCCAAAGATATATGCTTTACTGAAAGTTATGTATTGATTAAAAACCAGTTTATTAAACAACAACTTCAACAAAAAGTTTCCAAGGAAACATGGATTTGTCCTCCAGATTGACTTAAAAACTTAAAAAATGATAAAACTTCAAACCACAAAAACATTGAATAAGTTATATACCATCTAGAACAGACACCGAATGTAAACCTATTTACTGTCATGTTGTTACAGACGGTATATAACAACATGACAGTAAATATTGTGGTTTACATTCGGTGTCTGTTACAGACGGTATATAACAACATGACAGTAAATATTGTGGTATATAACAACATGACAGTAAATATTGTGGTATATAACAACATGACAGTAAATATTGTGGTATATAACAACATGACAGTAAATATTGTG
>NW_013673594.1:10616-12012 GCF_000517525.1 Limulus polyphemus
AATAAAAGGGGTCACATAACCCACAAGAATGTTAAATAGAAGGGGTCACATAACCCACAAAAACACTGAATAAAAGGGGTCACATAACCCACAAAAACACTGAATAAAATGGGTCACATAACCCACAAGAATGTTAAATAGAAGGGGTCACATAACCCACAAAACACTGAATAAAAGGGGGTCACATAACCCACAAAAACACTGAATAAAATGGGTCACATAACCCACAAGAATGTTAAATAGAAGGGGTCACATAACCCACAAAACACTGAATAAAAGGAGGTCACATAACCCACAAGAATGTTAAATAGAAGGGGTCACATAACCCACAAAACACTGAATAAAAGGGGTCACATAACCCACAAGAATGCTAAATAGAAGGGGTCACATAACCCACAAAAACGCTGAATAAAAAGGGGGTCACATAACCCACAAAACACTGTATAAAAGGGGTCACATAACCCACAAAAACACTGAATAGAAGGGGTCACATAACCCACAAGAATAATAAATAAAAGGGGTCACATAGGTCACAAAAACACTAAACATAAGGGTCATATAACCCACAAAAACACTGAATTCAAAGGAGATCACAATTAATTGGAAAAGAACATATTACCAAAATGAAGACCTAATTTTAATAAAATCTAAAATAATCTAAAAGTGAAGCGTCATTTATTCCCCAGTTGTTAAGTTGTTGAAGAGATTTAAAGCCTACATCCCAGGTTGATCATTCTCGTATAGTTGAGACTGTACTCATCAAAATTCATGAACACCGGCAAAACACATGCGATTATTTGCTCTCTCGTGTCTCCAGGCGATATTACCATTACATAAACCTTGACCCCAAAGTTTTGACCTGCACGTGCAAGCACGTTTTCAACTGAAGGAGATGAAGGTTGAGAGGTGGAAATGTCTTTGTTGCCAACATATATGATGTAACTGTTTAATTATAATCAATCAACAAATTAAATTAACATGTTGTTTAGAGTTCTGTTTGTTTTTAAGTGGTGAAAATTACAAGTTTTTCCTAACGCTAAAAAACTGTATTCATTTTCAAGACAACAAAACCCAACTAGACTGGGCAATGAAGGCAATCAAGTTGAGTTTATTTGTTTATTGAATTTTGCGAAAAGCTATTCGAGGACTATCTGCACTAGCCGTCTCTAATTTGGAAGTGATAGACTAGAGGACATTCAGCTAGCCAATTCTTGGGAATTGACCGCCACATTATAACACCCTCACGGCTGAAAGGGAGAACATGTTCGGTGACGGGATTCGAACCCGTGACTCACAGATTGCGAGTCCCTAATCACCGGGCTATACCAGGCCTTTCCAATAAAATATAAAAACACCTAGAATATCGCATCGAACTCAATAAGAACAAAGTCAATCT
>NW_013673594.1:13012-20315 GCF_000517525.1 Limulus polyphemus
TAGTTCTAGAAACTAGAGGGCGCCACACCAGTCACGTGACCTCGATGACGCAACAATAGTGTGTATATAGGGTCGACGGTGAGTAGGCTTAGTGATCGAGTTAAAGATCATAGTGTGTATATAGGGTCAACGGTGAGTAGGCTTAGTGATCCAGTTAAAGAACATAGTGTGTGTATATAGGGTCGACGGTGAGTAGGCTTAGTGATCGAGTTAAAGAACATAGTGTCTCAAGGTATGCTGAATTCTCATACATTTTCCGACATAAAGAATGCGTGGATATAAATGTAGAAATTTAACAATTCCAAATTATCGGAAAGGCTGAAAATGAGCAGTGGCTAAGATTAAAAGAAACATTAGCCATAAAGAACTTAGCACGTGAACTAAACAGGAAATCCAATACCGGTGAGCTGATGTTAAAAGTGTGATAAGAGAGAAAAAAATTCATATATATATTTTAGATTAAAAACAGCAAAAGATTGGATAATGTCCATAACATCCTGAAAATTAAAAACATTGATTATGATTATCTTGTAAATTCCCTGATCATAAGGCCTAAAAGAATGTCCCTTTTTGGATACATAATTACACTGAGCTATAATTATCTTTTCAATTCCTTGATCACTAGGCCTAAATAGCAAGAGTATCTCTTTGTAGAGACATAATTACACTGAGCTATGATTATCTTGTAAATTCTCTGATCATTAGGCCTAAAAGAATGTCCCTTTTTGGGGACATAATTACACTAAGCTATAATTATCTTTTAAATTCCTTGATCACTAGGCCTAAATAGCAAGAGTGTCTCTTTGTGGAGACATAATTACACTGAGCTATGATTATCTTTTAAATTCCCTGATCATTAGGCCTAAATAGCAAACAAAAATTGAACAGTCACTTTTTTTGTGCTAAATATTTGAAAGATATCCTAAGTTTCTTTCTTGTTATCCGACAGGTTATCCAAATATTAGTCCATATAAAATTTTATCTACACAGCCAATATCACTTCGTACATTCCAGAAGGTTAGGCCTAATCAATCTTTACGTTCTAATTTAAACACAATATTAAATAACAACACCAGAAGGCTAGGCCTAATCAATCTTTACGTTCTAATTTAAACACAATATTAAATAACAACACCAGAAGGCTAGGCCTAATCAATCTTTACTTCCTCATTTAAACACAATATTAAACAACAACACCAGAAGGTTAGGCCTAATCAATATTTACATCCTAATATATAAACACAACATTAAATAACAACACCACACGATCACTCTCATTGTCTTACCTTTTAAGACATAATTTAGAAAATATAAAAGTTACAATTATTCCACAAAATTTGCTAGATTAAACTCTTAGGGGAAAAATTCATTTAACTTCACAACGTCTCCTTTCGGCTACAAATGTAGTGTGTCTGTCGTCTTAAAAAAATACTCGCCATCTCTACATTTTTATGTCTCCGCAGAAAGATGCTTATTTTCTAATGTTTCTAAATCTTCCAAACAATTTTTAATCGACTGTCATTCCATCATTTCTAGATTGATTGACTTGAAACTTGGTAGGGTTATATCTTTGTTCAATATGCCCAGACTTCTTTTTAATTTTTTTATTTAGGCTTTTTTAAAGGATTTTATAAGGTCAAACAACCCAAAAATGTATACTTTGGACTCCCATGCGATCATATTTATAGCAATCAAGATGAAAATTGGCAACACACTAAAATATAAACAAGTTGGATTTGCCCATTTTGGGGTCAGAGATCACCAAAATGCATAATTTAAGGCAAAACACATTAACGAACAAAAATGTTAGACTTGCACATTTTTAGTAATTATAGGAGTAAAGATGCCACATAAAACATAATTTTAGGGTTTTCTGAAACTACTTCGCCGTATTTCGGCCAATTTACATGGGATTTGGTACAAAAATATTTTTTTTACTGTTCCCAAACAGAAATATAGACAATTTTAAAATATTTGTCTTTTGCTCAATTCTTCGGCAAGGAAAGCAGAATTTGGGATTTTCGTGTGTATGTCAACTAACTCACAGGTGTATGTCAACCAACTTACACGTATATGTCAACCAACTTACACGTATATGTCAACCAAC
Organism: Limulus polyphemus; assembly: GCF_000517525.1. NCBI lineage: Eukaryota > Metazoa > Arthropoda > Merostomata > Xiphosura > Limulidae > Limulus > Limulus polyphemus. The sequence goes on from NW_013673594.1 coordinate 15,120, forward strand.
TTACACGTGTATGTCAACCAACTTACATGTGTATGTCAACCAACTTACACGTGTATGTCAACCAGCTTACAGGTGTATATCAACCAACTTACGCGTGTATGTCAACCAACTTACACGTGTATGTCAACCAACTTACACGTGTATGTCAACCAACTTACACGTGTATGTCAACCAACTTACACGTGTATGTCAACCAACTTACATGTGTATAGCAACCAACTAACATGGGAATTGGTACAAATATATCTTCTTGCAGGGCTCAATCATTAATATAGACAGTTTTCGATTTTTCTATGTTTTTCACAATTTTTCTGGTATTTAAATCGGCCATGTTGGAATTGCGTGGCGGAAACATTTTGCAAATGTTGACCTCTTTAATTATGGTTTATGTTGATATCAAAATGTGAAAATAATGTCTATAAAGTTGAAACTGAGGCAGTTTGAAAAGAATTTCCTGATTTAATGGCCCGATGTGGTACTCCGGCATACCGTTATGTTGAAAACTATCGTTAAGAATTAGAAGTTAAGTATACAAATTGAATTTAGAAACCAATAATTTTTGTGTCACTCTAAGCCTAAGAGTTATCTGTTAATATGCCAGAGAGAGAGAGAGAGAAAAGCAACAGTACGTGACTGAATGATTAACTTAGATTTTGTACGTTTGACTTGACACCATCGCCTCACTCACTGGCGCGTTATTGGAAAGAAGATATCTTACTTTTAGCTTTTGGAGATGAAACAAACCTTCCTTTACATTTTGGCTATAAAATTACAAAATAGTACAAAAAAAAATGTAAAGACACTTCTCTAAAGTCCTCAAACTGATGGCGAGATTGTTTGTTTGTAGTTAATCACAAAGCTATACAATAGGCTATCTGTGCTCTACCTACCACGGATACCGAAACCAGGGTTCCAGCGTTCTAAGTACGTAGACATACTACTGTGCCACTAGGGGGGCACGTCAAATTTAATGGAACACGTGGCCTGACGATTTACAGATAATGTTTATAAACTTTATAACACAACTTTGACGTTTCCACGGCTTTTGTGAAGGTTTCAAATAGCCGTTGGATAAAAAATGTTAACTTTGGAAGAAATTCGAAAGTTTAGATGTTTTTGATAAAAAAAACAACTCAGAAACTATTATGATATATCCATCTTTGAAAAATATCTTTTTATCCACAAAATCGTGTGTCGATCAGACAGAAATTTTCACGTTCACTCTGGAGAAGAGAAAATACGCTAGACCAGTTTTGTGATCAGACAGAAATTTTCACGTTCACTCTGGAGAAGAGAAAATACGCTAGACCAGTTTTGTATATAAAGTTTTGCGAACGTTTAGAGTTCGATCCCTTGCTTAAGGATACTTTTGGTCAGCGACGTTCCGTTTGAACCTTGTTTGACCTTGATTTTCACTGTTAGAATCGTTTTCAACATGTTCGTGACCTCTAGAAAACTATTTCTGTTCATCTATTTACTATTGCTTTCATTGGTTGAGGTCTGGCCAATCGCAGGTCTATAAGTCACTGACCAATCTAAGACAATAAAAGTGAATAAAATGAGTCATCAAAATATCTTTTTCAAACTTCTGCTTCTCAGTTTTCTTGCCCTCTTTTGACTTGATGCCAAACCCTTTAAACAACCTCTCTTTCTGGCATCAATATTGATTGCACCCATAAACGTTTGAACTTTGTGTAAACATCACAACGACCTTTCACCTGCAACCGAAGCTTGAGTAAATACGACCTTCGGACATTCTCCTAGTGTATATTGACTAGTTTAGCCCCGATATTCTACAGGTAAACTTTACAAAGGGAAACGTGCTTTGAACAAAATATTGACATAAGCGGGTAGACGATTTGTCTGCAAGAGATGAACAGATGACTATAAAAATTATATCGTTTGAAAAGTAATATTGGATTACAGTTGAAATGCAATCTTAGTTCGTTTTGACCAATACAGTCACTAATTTCTATACTGTCTACTTCCGATTTTAGGGTGAAAAAAAGGGGGAGGGACCTACTCACAACATCATATATCGGTTCTCGGAGTAAATTAATTACTAAAAGGAAGATTTATGCCCCAAGGGTTGTCTTATGTGTAATACACCTTTGTTCATTCTTTCAACCAAAAATATAACTTTTCTTCCCGAACGTCACAAAGCTGTTTCAATGCTGTGACGAGGAAAAGAGTTCCTACCTGTCCTGTGACGAGATCATGTCTGTCTTTTCCTCCTCCCGAGACTGTAGTTTCATCAAATATAAAGTTACATCATCTCCATAACGTCTGAATAGTTACTACAATTAAAGACTGGGGACAGCTAGTGTCCCTACTGAAGAGAAAATTACCGCCAACTTTCAATCGCTATACCATTCATACCCCCCCCCCATGGAGTCCTGTATAGATAAGAAGATTTATTATATATGCTCTATCCCCCCCCCTTTACTTTTTATCAACAAACGGCTGGAGAGGTCACAGGCAAATCAGTTGGTTTCTTCAAAACTCTAAGTTAAATAGTGAATGAAGTAAACGGATTGTCAAGCGAGTCGGCCACAAGAATGCAATATTGTGGCATTATGAGGAGGGGGAGGGGGAGAAAGAAGGTTCGAAACTTTGATTTAAATTACTGAGTATCATTCAAACTGTAATGTCATTGCTGTTCTTCTTGTGATATATACGGATCACTAGATATATTTGGACAATTGAGAGAAGGCGAAAAAATAATTAATGACAAATTTAAATTTCTTCGATAAAAATCGGTTTTAGCTCTTGAAACCATTGAACCTTCGGATAATACGTGAGACTTGTCATAGCAGATCCAACTCTGGAAACAGACAGGAACAGTCTAATAATCTCTATATTGAACAGTCTAATAATCTCTATATTGAACAGTCTAATAATCTCTATATTGAACAGTCTAATAATCTCTATATTGAACAGTCTAATAATCTCTACATTGAACAGTCTAATAATCTCTATATTGAACAGTCTAATAATCTCTACATTGAACAGTCTAATAATCTCTACATTGAACAGTCTAATAATCTCTACATTGAACAGTCTAATAATCTCTACATTGAACAGTCTAATAATCTCTATATTGAACAGTTTAATAATCTCTATATTGAACAGTCTAATAATATGTACATTGAACAGTCTAATAATCTCTATATTGAACAGTCTAATAATCTCTATATTGAAGTCTAATAACATCTTCATTACTTCATGAAGTAACGTTTAACGTCTTTTGTTGTTGTTTTTTAGTTAAACAGTATTTACGTTTGTTTTTGGGTTTTTTCAGCATTAAACAAACAAAGCAATTTCCGAGCGTTAAAACAAAATCGTTTTTACAGCAATTCTTCTCATGTATATAAATGTCATCTGGGCCAGAGATCTTATTACCAGCTTCATTCTCCTAAGATCAGTGGCCTCGAACTTTAAAGAACCACAACATGAAGACATCATTTGTTCTGACCTTCGTGAACTATCATCTATATATCATTTCTTTAAAACCCTCATTACGTTTATGTCTGTGAAACATACATACGCAAGTGCAGTGGACATTAAGATCCACAGCCATGCGCAAGGCCACTTAGGATGAAGTTGATAAATATCGTAGACATCAAAAAATTTAACAGCCATCAGCAAAAAAATAAATTTTGGTTACAAGTTGAAATCAAAGGAGCTGATATTTCATGGAATTCACTTATTACAACAACTACATTTTAGAAGCAACCAAACGGCGTTAGAAGAATATTTGTTGCGAACAGCAGTTAAGAACAAATACAAATTATTTATGCTGAGATCGATAATAAGAGTTGTTATAAAAATCAGGTAAACGACAAAAGTCCCTCTTCCAATAAACGCACATTTCTCTTAATTTGTCCAACTCGGATTCCAAATCAGGCCTAGCTTTTACCCCTCCGAAGAAGACAAATTTTAGAACCATTGGTTTCTAATGCTTCTGAAATCTAAACTGTAGCTCTTAAAATATTATATTACATTTCAGAAACTTCTGTTCTTCATTGACGAGTTCAGGTATCGAACTAGGGGTTTCTTAGTTTGAATCGCGAACGGACAAGTTAAGAGTAATATGGGAGAGGAGGACATCTACGGTTACGTTTTTTTATCACATACTTTAGGCCTACTGGTTTCTCGAGCTCTTGTAGTTTAAATCTTATTTCTAAAGAATTGTTGTTGTTATTCTCAAACATGTTTTTATAGCCTGCAAATCGAATAACAAGATTAAATTTTGTGATAAGACCGTGTGGCATTACAAAACTCGGTTTAAATCTGTGGTATGATGCCCAACTACACAAAACTCGGTTTAAATCTGTGGTATGATGCCCAACTACACAAAACTCGGTTTAAATCTGTGGTATGATGCCCAACTAAAAAATACGTATTTGATCAATTAAAGTAGCTTCTGACTTTGAAGTGCCCTTCTCGATATTATATTTGAGTCTAACTTTGATGATTGGTCACTGACCCCTTTCTTTACAGGGAACATCTATGTATTCACAATGATAATTCGAAGGTAAGTACAAAAGCTGTGAAGTCGTTAAACTTCAACAGCAAAAAAAAAAATCTCTTGACTTTTGGGAATATGCTAGAGAACCGTAAGCGGTCGTATATCTTCAGACTTAGTGGTTGTATGCTCATTGGCTGTTGGGTTATGCTGAAGGAGACTGATTGGCTATATGACTGTTGAGGTGTAATGGAGGAGAGACTGATTGGCTATATGGCACTTTATGTGTGCTGAAGGAGAGACTGATTGGCTATATGGCTGTTGAGGTGTACTGAAGGAGAGACTGATTGGCTATATGGCTGTTGAGGTGTACTGGAGGAGAGACTGATTGGCTATAAGGCTGTTGAGGTGTACTGGAGAGACTGATTGGCTATATGGCTGTTGAGGTGTACTGGGGGAGAGACTGAGTGGTTATATGGCTGTTGAGGTGTACTGGAGGAGAGACTGGGTGGCTTCATGGCTGTTGAGGTGTATTGAAGGAGACTGATTGGCCTTATGGCTGTTGAGGTGTACTGGAGGAGGTAGTGGTATATGCCTGTTGAGGTGTACTGGAGGAGATAATGGCTATATGGCTGTTGAGGTGTACTGGAGGAGATAATGGCTATATGGCTGTTGAGGTGTACTGGAGGAGATAGTGGATATACGGCTGTTGAGGTGTACTGGAGGAG
>NW_013673594.1:21291-23412 GCF_000517525.1 Limulus polyphemus
AATCTGGTTCACACCTTAACAGTCTTTACTTAATCTGGTTCACACCTTAACAGTCTTTACTTAATCTGGTTCACACCTTAACAGTCGTTACTTAATCTGGTTCACACCTTAACAGTCGTTACTTAATCTGGTTCACAACTTCACAGTTGTTACTTAATCTAGTTCACACCTTAACAGTTGCTATTTAATATGGTTCACACCTTAACAGTCGTTTTTATGAAAAATTATATTATATACAGTGTCTAGACCACTGCTGTGTCTGTCTTATCCTATCCGGCCTGATGAACCCTGGTATTAGTCGAAACGCCTCGTCGGCACTGGATGGGCAAGCGTAAATGACATATTGTAAGATATTCTTCTTTGTTTTCACTAATACGTTCTCAGAAATACATAAAAAGTTTTCTTTATAAATCCCCCCCCCCCCCCATGGATGTTAGGGTGTGTAGCTGAACTGGGATTTCATCACACCTCGTAACAAAGTGTGAAACTTTCCATCCGAGATCTGTACACTTAGATACAACGTTTTACAACCAGGTATCAGTTGTTTATCCGTGCTTTAGTAGATTTAGTCACGTGTTGACAGATCCGCAGCGAAATAATAGATCATTTCTCGCGAGTTTCTTTATATTCTCTTACGTAATTTGACCACAACTGAGCAAATTTTACATCATTTCAGCCACCTTACAAAAACCAGCAGTTGAAAACAAACGAAGATTCAACAACGATATAAAACAAAGATATCACAAATAACAACAACGACATAAAACAAAGATGTCACAAATAACAACAACGACATAAAACAAAGATGTCACAAATAACAACAACGACATAAAACAAAGATGTCACAAATAACAACAACGACATAAAACAAAAATATCACAAATAACAACAACGACATTAAACAAAAATATCACAAATAACAACAACGACATAAAACAAAGATATCACAAATAACAACAACGACATAAAACAAAGATGTCACAAGTAACAACAACGACATAAAACAAAGATGTCACAAGTAACAACAACGACATAAAACAAAGATATCACAAATAACAACAATGACATAAAACAAAGATATCACAAATAACAACAACGACATAAAACAAAGATATCACAAATAACAACAACGACATAAAACAAAGATATCACAAGTAACAACAACGACATAAAACAAAGATATCACAAATAACAACAACGACATAAAACAAAGATATCACAAATAACAACAACGATATAAAACAAAGATATCACAAATAACAACAACGATATAAAACAAAGATATCACAAATAACAACAACGACATAAAACAAAGATATACAAATAACAACAACGACATAAAACAAAGATATTACAAATAACAACAACGACATAAAACAAAGATATCACAAATAACATGACTTTCACAGAAGTATTTATTTGGTCCATCAAGGATGTCCTTGAGAAAATAAAGATTTAAACTCACCCTTTACAGGAAATCAGTTATTTCTCCCTCAAACTCTTTAAGGCATTTCGTTGTCTCTTTATTTTATATCTAATTCTGTATTTTAAACACCTGACGAGTATATTTTAGTCCTAACTTTTCTACGCTCTCCTTGTTTAAACACAATCTGTCACTTTCGTCATACAGTAGTTATTTACGTTTCAAAAAACTAAAGCGTTTCTTCAGTGCCCGTTTCGTAGGCGATAGCTTATCAGCGATTTTTTTTTTTCAGTTGATAGCAAAACCTTGTTGAACGCTGCTCGTATTCATACACGCCCCCACCAGAGAGAACTCTCTCAAGACATAGAGAAACTGTACCACCGAGGTCACACAAAGAAAACAAAACAAATGTTGATAAGTTCCATCTTCGTGTGTCCTCTCCCGTTAGCTGATCTGAAAAGAAAGAGAAGAAGAAGACAAGACGATGTGTTTGTACAAACAACACGTGGGATAGGAGGGGGAATGGGTGCTATGTTTGTACAAACAACACGTGGGATAGGAGGGGGAATGGGTGCGATGTTTGTACAAACCACACGTGGGATAGGAGGGGGAATGGGTGCGATGTTTGTACAAACAACACGTGGGATAGGAGGGGGAATGGGTGCGATGTTTGTACAAACAACACGTGGGATAGGAGA
>NW_013673594.1:24263-26268 GCF_000517525.1 Limulus polyphemus
AACACGTCTAACATTAGGGACAGTTTTTGTCCGAGAGAACACGTCTAACATTAAAGACAATTCTTGTTTCGAGATAACACGTCTAACATTAGGGACAGTTTTTGTCCGAGATAACACGTCTAACAATAACCTGCTCACAAGATTACAGTTTTCAGTCAAGATGTCAAATGATTCGATACTCACCTCACTCTTATGAAGTAGCACGTTCTCTATCATTTATGGTGACGTCATACTCCTACAACTGGTACCTGTACAGCACCCGGACTCCGAGTTTTCTACACTATTTACTCCAGTGAAACAGACGTGATCCAAACTGTTCCATGAGAAAAGTGACCGAAACAAACGCTTAAAATTTTTTCTAAGTGCTGCTCACAAAAAATGAACCGTGAAAATAACCTGCGTTCCTAGTATGAAGTACTCGCTGTAGTAAACGTAATATGAATAATCCGTCAAAACGGGACAAACCAACATCGTCTACAGCTTATATGTTTGTAAATACACCCATTGAAACTCGACTAATGTATTACCCACTATGTGTGGTACGTGTAGACCCTACTAAACGTTGTCGAGACGATAGACCCTTGCGTTGAGTGGAAAGTCCTCTGTTAGCCAATAAAGAGAATCAATTACCATGTAGGACGAGTCTATATGTATTACTAAGGGAGAGTAATGTTGTTCTTATAAAACAACACAGCAGGATTATGATTAAGCTTTTTTTTGCCATGACTGAGTTATTACGATTTTTTTCTTTTTGGGTAATCTTATTGACGTATCAAAATTAAAAATGTTATAGGATCAAATTTTGGTTTAATTGAAATCTTATCAAAAGAACATTAAAAATCTAGCCCCCCTTTCCTCCCATTCCCCCAGTGGCACAGCGGTATGTCCGCCAACTTACAATGCTACAAACTGGAATTCGATACCCGTGATGGGCAGAACACAGATAGCCCATTGTGTAGCTTTGTGCTTAACTTTAAAAAATAAACAATTAAAAATCTAAGGTGTAGATAAATCCGTGTTAAAGTTTTACTAATATGTATATATATATAAATACTCGCCCCTCAGTGGCACAGCGGTATGTCTGCGGACTTACAACGCTAGAAACCGGGATTCGATACCCGTGGTGGGCAGAGCATTGTGTAGCTTTGTGCTTAACATCCAAACAACACCAACAATATAAATAGTCCTAAGTACGCAGTGCGATGTCTCCCCCCTTTCTTTCTTTCTTTCTTTATTGTTATTTGTAGGAATATGCATTCTTATGATTAAATTTAACTCATTACACGAAGATTGGACAAAAGTATAAAAAAGAGGTTCTGGTATTTCAGCAATCGGTGAGATTACTTAACTAGTTGTAACAATAGATGTCAATTTGTGGTCCTTTAACATCACAGATTTTACAATTAACGTTTATTAAAAGCTTCGAAAAGATCTCTGAGAAGGTTATAAACTAAACAAACGCAGGTTAAGGGATCACTTGGTTCTTTAACATCACAGATTTTACAATTAACGTTTATTAAAAGCTTCGAAAAGATCTCTGAGAAGGTTATAAACTAAACAAACGCAGGTTAAAGGATCACTTGGTCCTTCAAGGGTGTTCTTTATTTTAACCTACAATTTATTTTTCAGGAAGTCGTTGATTCGTTTCTTGAACTCTTGTGGAGAGACTCGAACTCTCAGTATACTTCCTGGACTTTAGCACATTTTAGTCCGACTATTTCTATGATCTCCCCCCCCCCCTAAAAATAACTGTCAGTGATGATTTGGTTTTAACGGATAAATCCTCACTGTTTCTAGAAAACGGAAACGTTTCGGCTTTTAGACTATGGTGTCGGCCCGGCATGGCCAGGTGGTTAGGGCACTCGACTCGCAATCTGAGGGTCGCGGGTTCGAATCCCCGTCACACCAAACATGCTCGCCCCTTTCAGCCGTGGGGGCGTTATAATGTAACGGTCAATCCCACTATTCGTTGGTAAAAGAGTAGCCCAAGAGTTGGCGGCGGGTG
>NW_013673594.1:27091-28658 GCF_000517525.1 Limulus polyphemus
AGCGCAGATAGCCCTCGTGTAGCTTTGCGCGAAATTCAAAACAAACAAACATACTATGGTGTCGGCCTGGCATGGCCAGGTGGTTTGGACGCCCGACTCGCAATCTGAGGGTCGCGGGTTCGAATCCCCGTCACACCAAACATACTATGGTGTCGAAGTGAAGAAGGCCTCAATATAGAAACAGAAACGTCGTTCCATTTTATTAGAAACAGGTAGGGGCCGTCCATTAATGCCAAAAGTCTACCAAGTCTAAACTACTTACATACCAATGACAGGCCCGGACTAACCAATTTTCTCTTGGAGCACTTGCAGAGGGTCTATAGCTCAGATGTAGCCTCTTACTTCTATGAAACTCGATAAATTGGTGTACATAACAATAAACACTGGTCAAAATTAGCAGTGCATACAAACACCTTCCATTCGTTTATACAGACAGTGACGCCTTCTCTCTCTCAGCCTATCTGTAACTTCAACAGGACGGGTGTAAGGATTTTTATTTTTTTACTTAATTATATTTAACTTTAGATTATTGGAGTGCAGTGGCGCCGCTGAGAGGAGGCGAAGGGTGGCTGGCGCAACCTCTGAAATTTCTGTACCTGCCTTCTTACCCCCTCCCGTAACATTTTCACTAAAAACGTGCAGTAGAAATTACATATCGGAGAATGAAATGTCTTCAGTTACTAGACGACCCCACACAAGGTAACCACACCCATCAAAACATTATCCAATCCCTGGTTAGCCCTGTTTTCTTTGCAGTCAATCACAGTAAGAGTTAAGAAAATTTCAAAACTACTCAGTCGGGTTGAAATGTCAGCATCAAAGTCCGGTGAGAAAGTTAAATCAGAACAGTGCACCATAACAATCGCTGAAGATATTCATGATATTAGAAAAACACGTTGGTTCAAGAAGTCTTGACAAAAAATGAATAAAAACCCGAGAGCTTTCGAAAGGTGGACTTTTCTTCTTCAGGGGCAAACTGGGAATGCTATCTCTAAAGATAGATGCCTATAATATTAAACTGTTTTATAACTTATTAATGCTTTTCTATATGATCTTGTATAAGCTATTCAACTTTTAAAATGTTCACCGAGTTTAAGAATTTCATGTTAATTTGATTAAGTAATTAATTTGTAGAGTCGGTCTGTTACCTCAATGAAAGAACTGCTCCGAACCGATCAGGAATTGAACAAGTGTGTTTATAATATTATTAAAAACATTCCCCAACAGGAATAATGATTGTTTCTTAGAGCTTCTTACCTTTTCTTCTATACGATTCCCTTCACTTGTCTTTTAAAAGCAAAAAATCCTTCGCTCTCAAGCCCCTCTGTCAGTACCGCTTGTGTGGGAAAGACTGAACTACTTTTATTGATAATATGTTTGATGTCACGTGTGGGAAAGACTGAACTACTTTTATTGATAATATGTTTGATGTTTACTGCACATATAAGCTGAATGTACACAAATTATACAACTGAAAACTGACGCACATAAAACGAGTCTTTGCTGCACATATAAGCTGAATGTACACAAATTATACAACTGAAAACTGACGCACATAAAACGAGTC
>NW_013673594.1:29658-34833 GCF_000517525.1 Limulus polyphemus
GCTTCCTTTAAATAAACGAGGTTACTGGCAAAGGATAATTGACAAGCATGGTGTAGTGCCTCGTAAAACGCCCGTTAATTTCCCACAAGATGGTTCTGGCTAATGCGAGAAGAAAGCTCATGCCATAAATCATCAAGCAATGGTGAGAAAAATTATAACAAAGGCGTTTTACTGGCGTTTCAAACAGAATAAGAACTGTAGCGTGATAATCCATATATTAGACGTAGCTCTGGCAATGCTGTTAATTCTTCATTATATCCGGTTCAATATCAAGAGACGTTTTTTTTTTTATAATTTGGTTTGTATTCACTGTGTTTTCTGCGGAGCTTATGTTTTAATAATAGTAAGTAACGTTTTATAGAAATGTTTTAATCGCCAGTACTTTATCATATTCGTTGTTCTTTGAAGGGCTGGTATATCAAGATAATACAAAATTAGTAACACTTCTTACACTTATTATTATATCATGGGATGATGGTTTTGATATAAGTGTATAAAGGGCGTTTTAAAACAGAAGTGTGACCATTCCAAAGAGAAACAAAGAGTTTTTTTTTTTAAGCAAAGCTTGTTTGTTTGTTTGTTTTTGGAATTTCGCGCAAAGCTACACGAGGGCTATCTGCGCTAGCCGTCCCTGATTTAGCAGTGTAAGACTAGAGGGAAGGCAACTAGTCATCACCACCCACCGCCAACTCTTGGGATACTCTTTTACCAACGAATAGTGGGCTTGACCGTCACATTATAACGCCCCCACGGCTGAAAGGGGCGAGCATGTTTGGTGTGACATAAGCTTTAATGACCACTTCAAATATAGTAGTAAACACTTTTTTACATTATAACGCCCCCACGGCTGAAAGGGGCGAGCATGTTTGGTGTGACATAAGCTTTAATGACCACTTCAAATATAGTAGTAAACACTTTTTTACTTCACATTTCTTTATGCCTTATATGACGATTATTTAGAATGACCAAACTTGTTTTTTTTTTGTGTAAGATAACAAAAATATTCAATACTTAACGCATACATTTAGATTTATTCCTTTCTTACAAAGAGCCCCCTGTCGATCGAATTACGTATTTCACCTTTTCAAGAGCTCTTTAAAATGCTTCAAATTTTGTGTGCTGAAACAAGCCTCATTTATAAGTTTGAACTGACTTTCAAATTACATTTATTATGTTGTTTTTTTTAAGTGTCTCAAAGCAGTTACTCCCAATTATTTTAGTTTGAGCCCTCCTTAAACGCTGTGGTCGAGGAATTCCACCCTGTATAGGTATGTCCACCGGGGTGGCGGCAGACCCCCCACCCATTGGAGAGCTGTGCCCGCCATATGAGGTATAGTATTTTGAGATTTTTAAATTATCTACACCGTGACTGCTGTTAACATGAAGGTGTTATTTTTTCTACCCCTAACTAACTCCTAGAAACACCATTACTAACACCACTACTTAAATAATAGACACTATGAAGTGCCTTGAAATTTGTTCTTTCAAAAACCAATTCAGTTATATTTGTTGATAAAAGTGAAATTCTTGTTGAATATTTTGGTCTGTTCGGTGTCAGAGAACTTGATTTTTCCACGAGTTCTGAGATCGTTCCGGAACCCTATTTCTGAAATCACTGTCTTAACCTATAGATTAAACCCCATACCAAATCAAATTTTCTTTTATCAGAGGGTTTCGTAACAAAAAAATTTGATTTCACAACTTTTTGTTTTCGTCGCTTTAACTAAACTTCAGTTGGTCCTATCATTCCGAGCAATGTAATGTTAAAAGGTATTGTTACGTCTCCGTTTGTTAATTGATTTCCCGTAACTTCGTTCCGACGAAACTTTAGCGACACAAGTCCTTACTTAATAAAACTGGTTTATCCTTTCCGAATATAACTTTACGTTACACTTAATTTCAACATTCGCGCTAAAACAAACACTATAACGAACGAACGTTAACTTCAACAATACCCTGTGACTGCAGATCAATTACTCACTCCCTACACACATTGTATCACGTCACGCTGTGACCATCTTATATATACCAGACCACCCCCCAATCTACTAAATGCTAGAGCACTCCCGAAGGAACGGGATGGTTCTAGAAACGTGGCGTGACACTAGTCACGACTAAAACAAGAGATATACAGCTCTTTATTAAATAACCTGTGTCATTAAAACTTAAGTTCACTAAAACAAGAGATATACAGCTCTTGATTAAATAACTTGTGTCATTAAAACTTAAGTTCACTAAAACAAGAGATATATAGCTCTTGATCATTTTTATCATTTCAATAATCTCATTTACTTCAGTTTATCGTATAGAATTTTGGGTTTTGTTGTTATTTTTACAAAGTGCACGATGAGCTACCAGCGGGTATTGAGCTCGGTATTATAATCTCTCAAGCTTGTCTCTGAGTTACCGAGGGTTAATATATTTTAAATAGCTGTTAATAATGTTTTGTTTCAGGATTTCGCGCAAAGCTACACAAGAGTTACCTTAGCAACAGTTTCTTCGTTTTAAACTGATAGACTAGAAGGAAAGAAGCTTGTGAAAAGTATCCACCGCCAACTCTTAGGTTGCTCCAATCCAATAATAGGATTTTAACGTCACCTTTATAACATATCAACGCCCCCAAAGTGCAGAACGCGTTTTTTGGCTAACAAGACGCGAGCCACGGACGCTTAGATTCACAGTCCTGCACTCTAAACACTAGGCCACGTATCTCTTAGTATTCTTATTAGAATCAAATTAACGTTTTTTTTTTTTTTGTGAAGTCATGAGATTAAACACTTTTTTTTAAAATCAAAAATGAATGATGATTCTTTCTTAAACAAAGTAGGCAGTAAATAATAGATAAGCCTAAACCTCGTCAACTGACGCCTTAAAATCAGTATTAATATCCAATGTTGGTAATTAATGACTCCCGGTTGGACAGCGGCAAGTCTACGGACTTATAATGCTAAAATCCAAGGTTCAATTGGCCGCGGTGGACACAGCAGATAGTCCACTGTGGCTTTTCTCTAAAACAAACATGCAATTATAGAAACATACTGTTGCGTCAGCGAGGCCAGAACTTAAGTTTTAATGACACAAGTTATTTAATCAAGAGCTGTATATCTCTTGTTTTAGTGAACTTAAGTTTTAAGGACACAAGTTACTTAATCAAAAACTGTATATCTCTTGTTTTAGTGAACTTAAGTTTTAAGGACACAAGTTACTTAATCAAAAACTGTATATCTCTTGTTTTAGTGAACTTAAGTTTTAAGGACACAAGTTACTTGATCAAGAGCTGTATATCTCTTGTTTTAGTGAACTTAAGTTTTAATGACACAGGTTACTTGATAAAGAGCTTTATATCTCCTGTTTTAGTGAACTTAAGTTTTAATGACACAGGTTATTTAATAAAGAGCTTTATATCTCTTGTTTTAGTGAACTTAAGTTTTAATGACACAAGTTATTTAATCAAAAACTGTATATCTCTTGTTTTAGTGAACTTAAGTTTTAAGGACACAAGTTACTTAATCAAAAACTGTATATCTCTTGTTTTAGTGAACTTAAGTTTTAATGACACAGGTTACTTAATAAAGAGCTTTATATCTCTTGTTTTAGTGAACTTAAGTTTTAATGACACAAATATTTAATGATAAATATGATTGAATAAATGATTTTTACGAAACCTGATTGGAGAGAATTTTATGATGTAAATAACACCATTTTCTGTAAGTGAAAAGAAGAATTTATTTTCTGTTTGACTACTTGGTCACTGCTTCAACGTTTGTTCTTCTAGTTTACTCTAAAGTTGAGGTAGCTAGAAATGTAAGGTTTAAGGAGTGGCACAAAACTAACATTTGGACGTGACGATAAACGCGCGTGTTCTCAGAAAATCAGATTTTAAACTGAATCCTTTATCTACAACTTTCTATAACGTGATCCTTCAAAAAAAATCTGATTCTTGGGAATATATATAGATATCTGCGGAAAGTAATAAATGATCAAGTGATCAAAATATTGTTGATGAAAGAAAGTAAACACATGAACAGCTTCGTTGATTAAAGAGGTTTGTTTTCTGTTGGTGATATAACAGAAAATAACTTAATTCAGAAACGATTTAAGTTTAAAATTGAATCGATATTTTTATTTTCATGTTACATTATATACACTTTGCTCTAAGCTAGGTGATCTCACAATACGTCTCTATTTTAGGCTTATTATACCAACACTTACTACACTTATAAGGTTTCACGACACCCTCCCCTCGCGGCCCTCTTACATTAAAATCGTAATTGGCAGACAGTAATCGAACTATACTATGTTGATAAATGCAATTTGGCCTTTATGAGAAATCAAGCGTGACGTGACACATGTATATATATATATATATATGTTACATTAATTTATGTTTATATAGGTTGGATTAATTTGAAAAACCAAAATGTTTATGAGTATTACTACAGAATAAACTAGAAATAAAATTACTAATATAAGTGTTTATTTATCTCCAGTTATTTTGCTGTGGGTTGTAAAGCGCACGTGTTCTTCATTTTTCCTCCCACTAGCTCAAACAAACAGCTTTTATTAAGCCTACTTGCTCCATAACAAAGTAAAAGACAACAGAAAAATAAAAAGTTAGCCCAACAGCTTTCAAGAACTTCCAGAACACGTGTGTGGGAACAGTGCAGATGATCTAACTTTGTCTTATTCATCGGTCGGAAATGTAACGTTAATTAGGTTTAATTAATTACGAATTAATTAGAGTAGATGAAACAGTGAGCATTGTTACCACAACAAACAAACAACTTTAAAACATTCAGCTCAAAAGTCATTTAAATTAAACTTTTTTTGCCTACGATAAAAAAAAATCCATAAACGTGCATAAATCACTGCCTAAAATAGCTCCTGTTACCTAATACATCCCTAAGAGGGTTAATGTGTAAAAATTATAACTATGCAGAATAAGGATCTCAAACCAATGAATGAAAGAACAATAGAACATTTGTGAAATGTAAACTGCAAAAAGTATTGATTTACTAAACTGTAAGTTTGTTGAAATTTTACGTGAAGCTACTCGAGGGCCCTCTGTGTTAGCTGTCCCCTACTTTAGAAGTAATAGAATTTTACGTGAAGCTACTCGAGGGCCCTCTGTGTTAGCTGTCCCCTACTTTAGAAGTAATAGACTAGACCGCAGGG
>NW_013673594.1:35587-36391 GCF_000517525.1 Limulus polyphemus
GAGGGCCCTCTGTGTTAGCTGTCCCCTACTTTAGAAGTAATAGAATTTTACGTGAAGCTACTCGAGGGCCCTCTGTGTTAGCTGTCCCCTACTTTAGAAGTAATAGAATTTTACGTGAAGCTACTCGAGGGCCCTCTGTGTTAGCTGTCCCCTACTTTAGAAGTAATAGACTAGACCGCAGGGGTGGGCAAAATACGGCCCGTCTAATATTTCTGTCCTGCCCACCATGACTCCCGGCAATAGTGGAAAGAACATAATGAGATCTTTATACAATCGATGTTGAGGTAATTTAATTAATGTAGTAGAAATGTGCGGCCCGCGACGACTGACCAAAATTCATGGAGTGCTTCCCCCCCCCCCCCCCGCCAAAACTATTGCCCACTCCAAGACTAGAGGGAAAGCAGCTAGTCAACACCACCCACCGGCTACTCTTTGCCAACGATTAGTGAGATTTATCGTCACATTATAACGCTCCCACACTCTTCAAAAAACAAGCACGTTCAGTGACGGGAATCGAACCCGCAGCATCCATGTAGACCGTAGCGCCCTCACCACAATTGATCAATTATTATCCTTTAAAAAATCTCTGAATTAGATGGACTTACAAATGATCAAACTGATGGTAATGTTTTATCAGTTCTAATGGTTAATTTCTATCAGTTCTAATGGTTATTTTCTATCAGTTCTAATGGTAATGTTCTATCAGTTCTAATGGTTGTTTATATCAGTTCTAATGGTTAATTTATATCAGTTCTAATGGTTAATTTTCTATCAGTTCTAATGGTTATTTATATCAGTTCTAAT
>NW_013673594.1:36776-38519 GCF_000517525.1 Limulus polyphemus
GTTATTTTCTATCAGTTCTAATGGTTATTTTCTATCAGTTCTAATGGTTATTTTCTATCAGTTCTAGCTTATCTTTTGCTGTTATATGTCTCACGAACAAAGTTATCAGTAATTTAAACCATTTGCATTTTTTTCAGGTGATGCTTTTCTTGTTCATGTGTATTTCAGGTGCTTATGTACTTAACATAGATGCGTCACATTAACAGCTGACTGTCAGAGTCAAAAACTGGTTTTCTTAAACACTTTTGTTTGTAATTAAAAGTCGCTAGCACCTTCCTAGAAACCTAAGTGTTTTCCTGTGCCTCTTTTATACCTTACCTCGAGTACGGATTATCAAAACTCGAATTTTACGACGTAGTTATTTCGCGCACAGCTACATGAGTTTCACTCCACTAGCCATCCTAAAGTTTGAAGTGACAGGTTCGAAGGAAAGTGTCTGTAGTTAGTTAACACCTCCCACCGCAATCTCTAGTTACTCTTGAATACCGAATGGCTCTCACTCCTATAACGCATCCACGGATTTAAATGAAAGGAAATTGTTTAAAAAGTACATTGGTAGGTTTTTCTAGTTTCCTGGCCCTTAATCCAATACGCTCTTGTTCACAAGTTTTCGTCTTAACACCTTTAGGGAGACAGTGGATTTAATCTTTGAACGAAATTTTTTTTGGGAGGGGAGGGTGAAAAGACTAACTGAGTTTAATACGCTGATATAGACTCTGTTTATCAGTTCTTTTAACTGACGATTTTTATTATTGTTTCATGAACGACAACCATACAGGTATGGTAATACAAATGCCACTTTTTTTTTTGGCGTTGTAAGGTGGTCTAGCCTATTCATGTGGGTGTGCCCGCCAGTGGCACAGTGGTAAGTCTGGACTTATAACGCTAGAAACCTGGTTTCGATACCCGTGGTGCTTTGTGCTTAACAACAAAACAAACAAACCATCTGGATGATTGTCACTTTGTAATTCTTGCACAGATATTCATTGGTTCAACACTTCTCTCTTGCTTGTAATACTGTAAGCTCGATACGCAGGTACGTTTATTAGGGTTTCTCAAAATAAAGATGGTACATAACGTCCAAAACGAGTGAAACAGAGCCGTGAATGTCGACTTACAGTACAAACTAGCTGACAAAACTCCGTTATCTTTAGCGATAAAAGATGAGTTAATGGTATTCTATATCAAGAATAAAAAACACAAAAACGAACGTTTTGGGTACAGTGAAAGATAAAGTCTTTATTATTAGTTACAGCCGACTAGTTACAGTAACACAGGACCTAACCCTAATGTTGGTAACTATGTTACCAAAATTAGTCGGCTGTAACTAATGATAAATATTTTAACTTTCATTGTGCCAAAAAAAAAACGTCTGTTTTTTGTTTTATGTTTTTTATTCTTAGTAGCTCAAAGATCCTGAAAATAAATTATGTTGTAATTCTCTTGGTTTATAACAAAGTCTTGTTGATGTAATTCTGTTGGTTTACTACAAGGTCTTGTTGATGTAATTCTCTTGGTTTACTACAAGGTCTTGTTGATGTAATTCTCTTGGTTTATAACAAAGTCTTGTTGATGTAATTCTCTTGGTTTACTACAAGATCTTGTTGATGTAATTCTCTTGGTTTACTACAAGGTCTTGTTGATGTAATTCTCTTGGTTTACTACAAGGTCTTGTTGATGTAATTCTCTTGGTTTACTACAAGGTCTTGTTGATGTAATTCTCTTGGTTTACTACAAGGTCTT
>NW_013673595.1:0-4907 GCF_000517525.1 Limulus polyphemus
TAGAATTATTTCACATTTTTTGTATCATTTAAAGGTTGTGAAATCTGTGAGATGAGTGTTTTTGAAGTCAAAAAGGTTAACATAGTTCTTGGCCAGCAAAGATTATTAGTAATAAATTTATTTGTCAGATTGGACATACCTGACATAGGGAAGACAGGAGAGTGTTGTAGATGAATATATCATGTGTATCTACCTTCTTATAGTATTATAATATTTATTTCAAATTTTGAATATATGTGCAGGTTTCACATAACACAGGATCATGAAAACTATAAAGTTTATATTGTTTCAAGTCATCTTTGTTTATTCTGAACATAATACTAGTGGAAACATTGCTTAATAAGATTTGTGTAAGAATGTCAGTAACAGTGTCCTTCTACAGTTGTTCAGGTGATATTTATGGTCCTACCTATGTTTTAATGAGAAGGACCAATAACGAGTGGTGCATGCCATTCTAGGTAAATGTGAGGTTTCTATCTTATAGGATAGTCTAGTAGAACATGGTCATTAGTCCAGTGGTCTAGTGTAGGTAAACTGCAAGTACACACTCTGTGTTTGTTTGATCTAATAAAGATTGTTCATTTTGTATTTTACACACTGCCCAGTCTCATTACTTCATTTTACACAGAGTCAGTAAGATTTGTAGTATTCTGTAATTTATATCCGAGTGAATCTTCTGTTACTTAACAGACCTATCTACTCTGTAATCTATATCTGGAGTGAATCTTCTGTTACTTAACAGACCTATCTACTCAGTAAGTTATATATTAACTGAATCTTCTGTTATTTAACAGATCTTTATGCTCTGTAATCTATATCTTGAGTGAATTTTGTGTTACTTAACAGACCTATCTACTCTGTAATCTATATCTTGAGTGAATCTTTGTTACTTAACAGACTTGTGTATTCTGTAATTTATATCTTGAGTGAATCTTCTGTTACTTAACAGACTTGTGTACTTCATAATCTATATCTTGAGTGAATCTTCTGTTACTTAACAGACTTTTGTATTCTGTAATCTATATCTTGAGTGAATAATCTGTTACTTAACAAACCTATCTACTCTGTAATCTATACCTTGAGTGAATCTTCTGTTACTTAACAGACTTGTGAATTCTGTAATCTATATTTTGAGTGAATCTTCTGTTACTTAACAAACCTACATGATATCTCTAAAAGATATGTTCACCTGAATATATGACACACACACACACACACAGGGAGTATTTGTATGGGGATAAACATAAAGAACATTTATAAAAGTATAAACACAAAAAGAAAAGTTTTTGTTCTTTCTTTACTACAATATGTAAATAATTTTTTTTATATGTAATTATTATTTTTAGTAAATTTGTTTTAATAACTAAACCAGGAATTAAAGATCACACAAAGTGTTTCTACTGTGATGGAGGACTTTGTAGCTGGGAACCAGGGGATGACCCATGGACTGAACATGCAAAGTGGTTTTGCAATTGTGGTTTTGTTCGAATTAACAAGGGTGATGACTTTATAAAGAAATGTTTCTCAGAATCAAAACCTCTCCAAAATATGGTGAGTATTTTTCAATGATTGTGTTTTAAGAATTAGAAACCTAAGTATAACAACAATATATTTATTTTGGAGAAGAGTTCAATTTAATCAAATAAATGCAACACACTTGTTATATATTTCCTCTGAAGACCAGGAGAAAAATGTACGGGTATATTTATTGATAATTTCTTTTAACAGAGATTGTTAGAGAAGTGAATATTATAAATGGACACACATTTTGTATCACTTTGACTGGGGAAGGACATATGTGCAAAAAACATATGGTAACTCTGAGCATTCCTCACAAAACTTCATAAGATTTTGTTCAAGTATTTTGAACACAAAGAATGATATTTTTAATTATGTCTTTGTAATAAAAATGTTTTTTATCTATAGTAGTTATTTGCACTCAAACTGTTAAGATAGTTCAAGTGTATGATGATTTTCATTTTAAATATAAAAATACTTTTCTTCATCTTATACTTTTGTATTTTATTTGCATTACCTCTAGAACCTCCTAAAAGGATATCAAAAGTTTTTTATGATAAGTTTATATATTTTATTGTTCATTTTCTCTACCATATCACTAACTCTAGGTATTATCGTCAACGTACATACAATGAAATGATTAAAATTAGGAAATAGAAAAAGAAATTCATACCTTTTAATTTTTGTAGAATATCTTTAAAGATTTTCCTTTTGTTAAATTCTTAATTTCAGGTCTTTTTCCATTTCACATATAGTTAATTTTTAATGTTTTATTTTCCTTTCTTGTACTTTACCACTTATTCATTTCAACATAAATCAACAGTGCCTTCGGGGCATATTACAGTTTCTTTGGGAGATATGAGCAATCCTTCAGCAAAATTTTCTTTCAGTGCTCAATATCGTAAGCCTTGAGAACAGAAGCAAAGTATGATGTATATTTAAAAAATGTTTAAACCTTTTAATTATGCATTTTAAACCATAACTAATACATAATTAAATCAAATATAATACAATTTAATTGTATCTCTGACTATAACATATTTAGGTAAGAAACAACTATAAGTGCTACAGTTGATCAAGCAGCCAACAATACTACAGTCAATTACATGAAATCCATGACAACAACTGAGTGCCAATTTCAAAATAACCATTGTTATATTATAGTGTTAAATGAGTTCTTTCTGATATATAAGCTATAAAGCTCAAACAAAGCTCAGGTATTGTAGTTGTCAGGGGTTAAAAAAATTTATTATTTGTTTCAATTGTATTCATTCAGAGAACTTTGAAATGAACAAGTCAAATGGTTATGTAAGCATTTGATTATCTAGATATACCTCTACTCAATTACCGTTGTATTATTGAAGATAGAGAATTTTCATAGCTTGTTGGTCACATGACAATACATCTGAAGTTTTAAGTAGTTTTTTAAAGGTTTATTTTGAAAGAAAAGACTTAAAACTTAAGTAAAATAAAGCTTTGAATTATAACATACATTATAATATTAATTTCATTCACATACGTTGAAGGTGTTTAATTATATTTTGAATGTAACACAGTGACTTGTGCAGAAGAAGCATTTAAAGGGGCTCCAATTGTGAAAGGGTTAAGATGAAGTTTTTTGTTACTTGGCTCAAATATGTAAGGTTGGTAAGATGACTTGGTACTTAAGGATTGAAGAGTGATGACATATGTATGACTATATCTTTTACCCTTTGGCCATTGGCTTCTAATTTTTTAGAAGGTGAATGCTGCTCTTGTCTATTTCATTCCAAAAATAAAACTAGTGGATGAAATTGTTTAAACTTTCCTAAAAGTATGTAGATTCAGAAAAATATATTTAATTTTTATTTTTTATACAATCTCTAATAAAAAATTCATTATTTAATGTAGTTATTTACACTTGGACTCTGAATAGTTCACCTGCAAGGTGATTTTTATATAAATATTACTTATTATTTTACATTTTTCTTATTTCATTTGTCTGACCTCCTAAATGAATATCAACAGTTTTTTAAAGATAAATCTTTATATTTTATTTTCAATTTTCTCACTTTTTCAATAACTACACAATTTAGGACCCAGCAAAATTACTATCACTTGATGTGAAATGTCAGTAGCATCAGTCAACAAGCAATCAGGTTCAGTATAAAGATCAGTAAATATGAGGCAAGCATCCTCACCAAGATAAAAAATGAAAATCTTAAGTTTTATATCGATTAAATATTTAAACCTGAGGCATAAACTGAGCTGCTCATATGATGCTCAACTTCCACAGAAAGTCAAAATCTAATGATAATTGTAAAAAATAACAAATAAATTTGTATTGTTTAGTAAGATTTCAACAGCTTTGTTTTCACACATTTATTTAATCTCCAAATAATGTAAAACCAAAGTTACATTTTTTGTTTGCTCTCTATGAAAATATTTCTAAAATATTGTAAATTTAAAGTAATGAACATCACTGGTTCCTCAGATCCAAAAATAATGGAACTAACCTAACTACACGTGGTTTGATGGAGTGAGTGTTAGTTCTGGTTTGGAATCGCATTCTAACTAAAACAACTCTTGGATTTGCTGGTTTACTTAGGTATTGAACATTAACAATGAAAGGATTTGCTGCTTGATTAGGTATTGAACATTAACAATGAAAGGACTTGCTGATTTACTTAGGTATTGAACATTAATAATGAAAGGATTTGCTGCTTGATTAGGTATTGAACATTAACAATGAAAGGACTTGCTGATTTACTTGGGTATTGAACATTAACAATGAAAGGAATTGCTGGTTTACTTGGGTATTGAACATTAACAATGAAAGGACTTGCTGGTTTACTTAGGTATTGAACATTAACAATGAAAGGACTTGCTGGTTTACTTGGGTATTGAACATTAACAATGAAAGGATTTGCTGGTTGACTTAGGTTTTGAACATTAACAATGAAAGGACTTGGGTATTGAACATTAACAATTTCATATTTCATCCTTCTTACTGATCGTTGTGTGTTATATTTACAAGTTAGAATAGTGTTTGTGTAGGGAAGTAGACAGACCAATGTTCTGTCAAAACATGTATTAAAATATTTCATATTTTATCGTCCTTACTGATCGTTGTGTGTTATATTTACAAGTTAGAATAGTGTTTGTGTAGGGAAGTAGACAGACCAATGTTCTGTCAAAACATGTATTAAAATATTTCATATTTCATCGTCCTTACTAATCGTTGTGTGTTATATATACAAGTTAGAATATTGTTTGTGTAGGGAAGTAGACAGACCAATGTTCTGTCAAAACATGTATTAAAATATTTCATATGTCATTGTCCTTACTAATCATTGTGTGTTATATATACAAGTTAGAATATTGTTTGTGTAGGGAAGTAGACAGACCAA
>NW_013673595.1:5776-7995 GCF_000517525.1 Limulus polyphemus
ATGTATTAAAATATTTCATATTTCATCGTTCTTACTAATCGTTGTGTCTTATATTTACAAGTTAGAATAGTGTTTGTGTAGGGAAGTAGACAGACCAATGTTCTGTCAAAACATGTATTAAAATATTTCATATTTCATCGTCCTTACTAATCGTTGTGTCTTATGTATACAAGTTAGAATATTGTTTAATACTTTAAAGGAGAATTAAACTAATTAGTGACTTTCTGTACTGGATGTTGAATTATTTTCACCAGATACTTTAAAAACCTCCTCCAGTAAGAACTCCATTACAATAAGTTACTTTCTTATTAGCTGATTGATGAGTTGCCAAATTAAGAATGTGAGTTATTTCTACTTAATTGTCCATATATTATAGGGCCTTTGTTTTTGGTAATAAGTATGTGATTCATCTGTTTGTGGGAAAAGACATCTAATCTACTGAATAAGTTTTTTTTAAATAATTATATAAGTCTTTAAAGTGTTGTAGTAAATGGTTTATGTAGAGCCATGTTATTTACATAGTGATAAAACTGTTATATTAGACCACCATAAATATCATGAACTAAAGTTATAAGAGTAATAGTCTTTTTTTTTATAAACTATTGAATAAACCGTTAGCAAAATATGTATCTGCCAGGATCTGTTGTTGTTCATTAATTATACTGTTGTAAGCTATATTTTCAATGTTTTAATTTAGTTGTGTGCTAGAGGGTGCTGCTAACATGATGATGATCCTAGATTTAGAAACTTTATGAAAGTACAATACCTAGAGTGTTTGTGAATGTTAATGTTTGAGAGACTTTGCCAAATATCTATTCTGAAGCATACATTATAAAAATGAGAATCAGAGCATTTAGTTTCAGTTCTTTTAGTGGTTGAGTCTTCAGTGAACTATTCATTATCATTGTTAGCTATCATGTATAGGCAGTTATCGATTACTTAGCCAATCAATTGTACAAGTAATGTTATTCACAGAACCATTAAAGAGAAATATGCATTAAAAAATGTGAACTTAGGCCTGAGCCTTCTGTCAAAGTGAACGTTGCCATGAACTTTGCATTATTATCACCAAGTGATCTAAAGGAATCCACTCTAGTGTAGAAGTGACACATGTTACAACAATGTTATCTTAGTTATATGGATTAAACTAGACTTGACTTTGAATCTAGTTTTTGTTCCTAAATATGTGAAACTGTACTGGAAATTTAATGATTTTATTTAGCAGAAGATAGTAATGTTTAAGCTACATTCCCATGAGCATCTAGTTATTCCTGGCTCTGTCAGTTCATAAAAATTAGGACAAATTAAACAGTTATTAGTTTTCTTTGGTGTCTAGTTGGTTGATTGCTGCTTTTCACCATAGACAGCTTTAGTTAAGATAAGGTTATATCAGAACTCTGTTAGTTAATCTTGAACTCAGTGGCTATTGAGTATTTAAGTGAAACAGTTTTGAAGTATAGAGAAAGTTTATAAAATGATGTTTTTTTCATAGGCCAGACCCAATTCTTCAAATGGAATTATATCTGAAAATGACATAGTTGATAGATTGATGCAGTCTACTATGATCAAGTCCATTCTGCAGGAAAGCCTGTTTGATGCTAACGAGGTTCGATTTGCCCTTAACCGCCAGGTGCAAGAGACTGGAATGGGATTTTCAACTTTGGATGATTTGTGTGAAGCAGTCTTGAGCTACAGACAACTACATTCTGGAAAATCAAGGTAGGTTTTTTCTACTGGAATAGTTTGTTTGTACTTATTTATATGGAACAGCTGAATAAGCCTCAGAAAAATTCATAAAAAATTGTTAGTTTAGATGAAACTTGTACAGATTCCTAAACTTTAACATTTACAATTTCAAGAGATCTGTATTGAACTGATCTAGTTGCTATAAACATTGACCTAGGCCCGGCATGGCCAGTTGGTTAGGGCGCTCGACTCGTAATCTGCGGGTCGCGGGATCGAATTTCCATCACACCAAACATGCTCGCCCTTTCAGTCGTGGGGGCATTATAATGTGACGGTCAATCCCACTATTTGTTGGTAAAAGAGTAGCCCAAGAGTTGGCGGTGGGTGGTGATGACTAGCTGCCTTCCCTCTAGTCTTACACTGCTAAATTAGGGACAGCTAATACAGATAGCCCTCGTGTAGCTTTACGCGAAATTCAAAACAAACAATCGTATTAAGTATATAAAGTATGGTGAGGCCGGAAACTTGTATTT
>NW_013673595.1:8899-12025 GCF_000517525.1 Limulus polyphemus
TGAAGAAAAATCAAAATTTAATAATTCAGCCATCTCATAATCATCAGATACTAGCCTTCCTTTATCATCACTCAAGGGTTTTACCCCATCCTAATATTTTGTTTACCTTAATGTATTTAAAGAATCCTTACTGTTAATTTGTACTTTTTCAGCCAACCATTTTCATACATCCTTTTTGATGTCCTAATTTTCTGTTATTACCAACTTTCTTGATCTTGTATAATCTTTTAAGTCTTCTGCCACACTAGTCAATTTAAATTTCTTAAATACATTGATACATTTCTTTAATTTTCTCTCTTAAACTCTTTGTGAACAACCTGGTTTTTAGCTTGCAGACACCCTTTTCTTTCTATAAGGAATATGTGATCAGTGTCTCCAAATAAGTCAGTTACTCAATTCACAACATATACTTCTTGTTGAAGCCCCTCAAAATTTGCTTTTTTGAAATTTGTAACTGTATTATCATTATTCCTTATATCCAAAACATTTAACCTAATAGAGCAATGATCACTTGCACCTAGATGTTCCCCAACTTTCACCCTCTCGATCATTTCTATATTTGAAGTTAACAATAAATCTAAAATAGCATTGTTTCTAGTAGGTTCCTTGACTAACTGGTGAAGAAAACCATCTTGAACAATTTCCAAAAACCTTTCTCCCTCATGATTTGACTCTAGCATTTCCTAATCTATATGCCTGAAATTAAAATCACCATAACTATGACTTCATTAACCCTTTCCAGACGGATCACGGGTGAAAGGCCATGTCATCACGTTTGTTGACTCCCATTAAAAATTTTATTGAACTACTATTTCATGAATTTATGTCCATAAGTTTGGTATCAAACTGTAGGTTATAATTCAAATGTTAGAACTATACATTATATAATTTCTTAATTTTTAAACTAAATATTAAAAACACAGATAAACATCTATTTTTGTGTGTCACGTGGTATGTTGAATGCAGCACTGGTTCAAATTAGATGTTTGTGAAGTCAAAATACTAAGTCTATAGTTTCATACAAATTAGGAACTCAAATTACCAATATTGACAAGCTGGAATATTGGTCATGTAATAAATCAAACATAGTGGCACCCCGCCCACCTTTTCCATTTTTGGAAACGCTTCCTTATTTAAAATTACTTGTATATATGAAATTAATAACCAATCAGAAGCTCAGAATGTTCCCCTAGTGGCTTTCTCAGCCATTTTAATGGACTTGGCACTATTTCTTTCTTATGTACCAATATTTCAATGAGGTAAGGTGTGTCTTTAGTCTGCTTGAAATTTCATATTTTTTAGACTAAAATACATCTTAGTTACTAAGTTTAATAACTTATAGTGGAATTTTATGGTATTAATGTAGTAATTTATGATTTTTTAGTTATTCAAATGTCATCAAACCTGTACAGGATTCGTTACTAAAAATAACAGATATAATATAAACTTTTTCCTTAAGAAATATTTGATTACTATCTTGACATTATAAAGATTTCGCATGTGAAATTTCAAAATTTTCTTATGCATAAAATTATTTTTAATCTTAAAATGAAAATTACTTTGTATATTGGATAGGCAAGATGTGAAAAGAATAAAAAAAGCATGAGAAAAACATTACTTTACAAACCTTAAGACTTAATAAAAAAATTGATATTTTGCATATGAAAGCATTGTATTGTTTACTGATAATCTGCCAAATTTTGTTAACATTTGCTAACTAATTTAAAAGTTATAGCATAAAAACTATAACAACCACAAAATGGTTATGAGGTCAGTCCCAGAGACTGAGCCGTGCTGGAAGATTTAACAGCTGAAATCTTAATCTCATTGTAAAGTTTCTCACTAATTTCATCAGTATCATTTGGTGGTCTTTAACAAAGTACCACTGAAAGCCTTTTCCCTTCATATCCTCTAATAGAAACCCAAATGGATTCAATCTTCTTGCTATTATCTTTGATATCCTTAACTTTAACAGGATGCTATTCCTATTAAATAGCCTTTTATCCAAATCATCTATGTTTAACCATGTTTCAATTATATAAAAATCCTCCACTCCTACCAGAGCTCTATAAAGTCATCTACTTAATTTCTTATACTTTTAGCATTACAATAGTAATAATTAAGCCTATCCTTATAACTACTTCTATACTCATTTCTTATGCAAAACTTTTCTCTGTCTCTTATTGTTCTTGCATTTAAAGACCCTAAGTGGGTTATTAAGTGGAAGTTACATGTTCTTATAACTTGGTGAAAAGTTACAAATCTTGGTAGATTATTAACTGGATATTGCCTAGTATTATCAATGACAAAGTGTTTACTGTTAACTGAAAGTTAGAGAAGTTTTGCTCCACTTTATCAAGTGGTAAAACAAAGTGGGTTGTTAATTGGAGGTTAAAAAGTTTTATCACTTGCTAAAGTGTTACCAAACTCACTAAGTTGTTAACTGGAAGTTACATAGTTTTACTACTTGATAAAGAGTTACAAAATTTAAGTGGGTTGATAACTGGAAGTTACTGAGTGACATGTTACAGATTCTCTTGGTTCACAACACCTTTAAACATCAGACGTGAAATTGGATGATACAGCTGTTCTGGTTACTTACAACCTTGGTTCACAACACCTTTAAACATCAGACGTGAAATTGGACGATACAGCTGTTCTGGTTACTTACAACCTTGGTTCACAACACCTTTAAACATCAGACGTGAAATTGGATGATACAGCTGTTCTGATTACTTACAACCTTGGTTCACAACACCTTTAAACATCAGACATGAAAGTGGATGATACAGCCATTCTGATTACTTACAAACTTGGTTCACAACACCTTTAAACATCAGACATGAAAGTGGATGATACAGCCATTCTGATTACTTACAAACTTGGTACACAACACCTTTAAACATCAGACATGAAAGTGGACGATACAGCTGTTCTGGTTACTTACAACCTTGGTTCACAACACCTTTAAACATCAGACATGAAAGTGGACGATACAGCTGTTCTGGTTACTTACAACCTTGGTTCACAACACCTTTAAACATCAGACATGAAAGTGGATGTTACAGCTGTTCTCGTTTCTTACAACCTTGGTTCACAACAACTTTAAACATCAGACATGAAAGT
>NW_013673595.1:12638-18552 GCF_000517525.1 Limulus polyphemus
ACTTGGTTCACAACACCTTTAAACATCAGACATGAAAGTGGATGATACAGCCATTCTGATTACTTACAAACTTGGTTCACAACACCTTTAAACATCAGACATGAAAGTGGACAATACAGTTGTTCTGGTTACTTATAACCTTGGTTCACAACACCTTTAAACATCTGACATGAAAGTGGACAATACAGCTGTTCTGGTTTCTTACAACCTTGGTTCATAACACCTTTAAACATCAGACATGAAAGTGGACGATACAGTTGTTCTGGTTACTTACAACCTTGGTTCACAACACCTTTAAACATCAGACATGAAAGTGGACGATACAGCTGTTCTCGTTTCTTACAACCTTGGTTCACAACAACTTTAAACATCAGACATGAAAGTGGAAAATACAGTTGTTCTGGTTACTTACAACCTTGGTTCACAACACCTTTAAACATCAGACATGAAAGTGGATGATACAGCCATTCTGATTACTTACAAACTTGGTTCACAACACTTTTAAACATCAGACATGAAAGTGGATGATACAACTGTGCTGCTTACTTACAACCTTGGTTCATAACACCTACATCAGACATGAAAGTGAATGATACAGCCGTTCTGGTTACTTACAAACTTGGTTCATAACACCTACATCAGACATGAAAGTGGATGATACAGCTGTTCTGGTTACTTACAAACTTTCCAGGCAGAAGCGATGACTTTAAAACTACTATTAAGTTATTTCATCTTAGGTTGCTAGAAAATTTACCTGTGGTAGTTAGAGCTGGCTTTTAACCTGATGAATTGATCACTTATGGTCAGTGTATTGTAAAGTAAGATATGCAGAATAAAAAAATGGCCAAATTACAGCTTATTCTGCGACATATTACTTGCAGAGTAAAGTCCAAGATGTAAGTAAGAGAACTAAAATATTTCTAAGGAATTTGTTGAACCTATTAGTCTTATATGAAAAACAGTATTCTCGTTACTAAAAAGTTGAAAGGAGCAGATAGTAGTTTTTGCTGATAGTACTAATAACCAATTCTTGCATCTGGTTATTAGCTGATGCTAATGAGAAAATACATCTTCAAAATTATTTAGAAATGCATGTAAGGAGACAATTTATTTTAGATTAAAGATGGTTTTAAAATTAGATTTATTTATCAGTTTAAGCTGCTTGATTTATAAACTCAAGTCCTGTATGACTTTAAAGTGTGTAACAGTTAGATAATAACTTGTCTTAATTGTTATTTCTTTAAACAGTTATATGATATTGAGTATTGTAATAACATGTCTTAATTGTTATTTGTTTTAACAGTTATAATATTGAGTATTGTAATAACATCTTAATTGGTGTTTCTTTAAAGTTATATGATATTTTACCTTGTATTAAACTGACTTAATTGTTATTTGGATTAACAGTTATATGATATTAGATTTTGTGATAACACATCTTAATCGTTGTTTTAACAATTATATAATATTCTACCTTCTACTAACATGTCTAAATTGTTGTTTTTACAGTTGTATGATACTTTGACTTCTACTAACATGTCTTAATTATTTGGTTTAACAATTATATGATATTTTACCTCATACTAACATGTCTTAATTGTTGGTTTTTCACTTCATAGTGAAACAAAGGAGACTGGTAGTAGTAAAGAAAAATGTACAGCAGTTTCATCTCTTTGGGGTTCTTCTCCTCGTACAGAGGTATCTGGAAAAGATGAATTGCAAGGAAAGAAGGAGAGAAAGGTTTATCATTCAAAACCTAATGCTGGTGAGTTTATATTATTTATTTATTTGTTATAGCGAGAAGGAAATTTTTCTGTAAATAACTTTAATTTTAGTGGAAGTTGCGAATTACTTAATAGATACCATGAGGGAATTCTAATAAGGTATTTACCTCCTTTCACAAGATTATTCATTCTTGTTCTGTGCTGCTCTCTTTATACGAACTTTTCATACATGCCACAAGCTTTGTGCACCTTCCTCTGTTGGAAATATCATGTTTCATGTTCCAAGCTCACTATAGAGATGGGGTGTTCCACAAGATCACTTGTAAGTGAATAACCTTGTGATGTCATTGCTTCATACACATGTCCATTCTGGACCATATCCCCAATGAACTACATGGGTAAAGCAGAATGGAATTGCTGCCCATCCCTGCCATGCCTCACGTGAGTAACCAGGTATGGTCTGCTTTTCAAAGTAGGGTTTTGTGGTCACTCATTGCACTGTCTCCAGTGATGATGTTCCTCCACTGCTTAATCTCCCTTCTTTCTTCGAGTGGAGTATGGGATCTCTTGCCACTTTCAGTTCCAAGCCCGCTGGGGTTATGAACCATGGAAGCACCCTCCTGAATGAGTTCCCCAGACCATTCAGTTGAGATTAGGACGATGGTGTTCTGTGTAGATGCAATGTGGCCTTTTGATCATGTTACATATCAACATTGGAGTTGAGCCATCTCCTTCTGGGATGATACGGCCTCCCACTACCGTTTACACAAACAACTGAGTTAAGCCATCACCTTCTGGTTGATGTGGTCTCCTTATCCCTACTACACTCATGGGAGTTGACCCATCACCTTCTAGGTTGACTTGGCTTCCTGCTACTATTTACAAAACCAGGGGAGATGATGTTGCCTCCCGCTTTCAATTCACACTCGAACTGAATCGTCACACTTACAGTTCACCCTTCAATTGGATGCCCTCATCCTACCTTCGTGCGGATGTCAGTTCCTGGTGTCAAGGTTTTGGATTAGAGTGAACTAATCAACATAAGTCCTCCCACAGATATAGGTTGTCCCTCTTCCTCCCTCAATTGCTCCGTGTCTTTCATCATTGCATAGTGGGCTGGTTCTGGTGCTCTTCTAGACTATCCCTCGTTCTTATGGGGATTTTATTGTCCTTGGATGGTACTGGCCTGTGCCATGGTTGGGGCAGTTGATTCCATTTGATGGACATCCTGTCTCCGTGGCATACCCAGGTATCGGTACGAGTCTCAAAACCCTGATTTTTGGGTTTGAGGTGAAGACGGTATGATCGTCATCTTACCCCTGTGGGGAGGTTTGGATGTAGGTGATTTACCGAGTATGGTTCGATATACCTTAGCCACTCTACACCTTACATTTCCACCCTTGTGCATGTCACATTGTCTACAAGGGCAAAGAATATACTTGGCTCAGAAGTAGTGTGCTTCCCCTTTTCTGATCTTCGGATCTCTAGCTCTTAGATTCAGAGGTATCCTTTGGATGCTTTTGGGGGTGCTTCCAGTTAATCTTGTGAATGGAGGTAAGTACTGTATCAGAAGTTATAATTTTCCTGTATGAAAATGTATTTCCTATAGGTAATTTCCTTCTCTCATACTTCTCACCCTTAATCTCCACTTTCCAGTGTTCATGCCTTCTGCCAAACTTTGAAGTGAAGGTTCGGTAGAGGAGTATAGAGGGAGTCACGTGCGTCACAAGAATATGTCATGCTACTATTGGTTAAGAGATTGCACATGATGATTTGCATGAGAGACATGTTAGAACATGATATTTCCAACAGAGGGGGTGTGCAAAGCTTGTGGTATGTGTTATGAAAAGTTTGCATATAGAGGGCATCACTGAACGAGAATAGCTAATCTTCTTAGAGGAGGAAAGTATCTATCAGAAATACATTTTCAGCATAAGAAAATTATAACTTCTGTTGGCAATAAACAAGTGTATTTGATAAAATATAAGGAGTCTTATTATAAGTGGAAATTCCTTGTACAATGTATTTGAGTACATATTGTTTTTTGTCTTTATATGAACTTGAATATTTGTAAAACTGTACTCATTATAAAGTTAGTGAGATAGCTCATTCTTCTTCCAAAAGACACTGTACTTGTTATAAAGTTAGTTAGATAGCTCATACTTATTCCAAAAGACACTGTACTTATTATAAAGTTAGTGAGATAACTCATACTTCTTCCAAAAGGCACTGTACTTGTTATAAAGTTAGTTAGATAGCTCATACTTAATCCAAAAGACACTGTACTTGTTATAAAGTTAGTTAGATAGCTCATACTTAATCCAAAAGACACTGTACTTGTTATAAAGTTAGTTAGATAGCTCATACTTCTTCCAAAAGACACTGTACTTGTTATAATATTAGTGAGATAGCCCATACTTCTTCCAAAAGACACTGTACTTGTTATAAAGTTAGTGAGATAGCTCATACTTCTTCCAAAAGACACTGTACTTGTTATAAAGTTAGTTAAATAGCTCCAACTTATTCCAAAAGACACTGTACTTATTATAAAGTTAGTGAGATAGCTCATACTTCTTCCAAAAGACACTGTACTTGTTATAAAGCTAGTGAGATAGCTCATTCTTCTTCCAAAAGACACTGTACTTGTTATAAAGTTAGTTGGATAGCTCATACTTAATCCAAAAGACACTGTACTTGTTATAAAGTTAGTGAGATAGCTCATTCTTCTTCCAAAAGACACTGTACTTGTTATAAAGTTAGTGAGATAGCTCATACTTCTTCTTAAAGACACTGTACTTGTTATAAGATTAGTGAGATAGTTCATTCTTCTTCCAAAAGACACTGTACTTGTTATAAAGTTAGTGAGATAGCTCATTCTTCTTCCAAAAGACACTGTACTTGTTATAAAGTTAGTGAGATAACTCATTCTTCTTCCAAAAGACACTGTACTTGTTATAAAGTTAGTTAGATAGCTCATACTTCTTCCAAAAGACACTGTGCTTGTTATAAAGTTAGTTAGATAGCTCATACTTCTTCCAAAAGACACTGTACTTGTTATAAAGTTAGTGAGATAGTTCATAGTTCTTCCAAAAACTACTTTTTCTTTGATTTGTCACTAGCAACACTGTTAAAGTCATAGTAGACTGAAGAGATCTTGTTGTTTACATTCTTAGCTTTAATTGAGTTAACTAATGAGTTTATTCTTAACTGGTAATGCTTCTTTGTTAGATATAACTATAGAAGAAGAAAATGAAAAGTTAAAGGAGCAGCAACTATGTAAGATTTGCATGGATCGTGAGCTAGGAGCTGTTTTTTTACCATGTGGACATCTTTTAACCTGCCCTCAATGTGCCCCAGCTCTCAAGATTTGTCCTCTCTGCCGGAGAGAAATAACAGGAATCGTTAGAACTTTTTTCTCATAGACAGAAGTTTGTGACTGCTTTTTGTGTATATTTAGCAAAAGTAGATGGAAATATAAAACTTAGTTAAGACTTAATGTTTGCAGTCATTCAAGTTGTAATAAACCATGGCATTACTCTACTAGATCATGGTGAAAAAACAATAATTAAAGATGGAATTTTTGTGAGAATAAATTAAACCTGTTATTCTACAATTTAAAATGAACTTTTAAATTCTCTATCTTTTACAATAAAGTATTTTTTAATTGCAACTAACTGGTGGTTGTTGTTTTTATGATGGGAAATTGTAATAGAGTTTTTAAGTTTTAGTTATTTAGTTTTTACTTTTAATTCTAAATTTCAATTCATAAGCTGTAGAAAAGATAAGTTAGCTTAAATTCCTGAGTAAAATGTATGTTGTTGTCGTGTCTGTAAAGTATGCATTCAGAATTATATGTTGCTGTATTAATCTGGATTTTGTACAAGCTCAAGATTCTTGTCACCAGGTGGTTAAGATTATTGAGAAACAAACACTGAGTGAACAGTTTAAATGGAAATTGTCTGATTCACTTGTGTTTTTAGTTAAGTGCAAAACAAATTTAACTTGATTTTATTGTTTTTAACTAAACCTGATTTGACTGCAAAAGTTTGTGTAAACAAAACAAAGATATTCAATTCAAGTTTTGAAAAAGTGTAGGTGATGTAACTGTAATGATAAATTTTCCAATGAGTACTGTGTGTGTGTGTGTATACATACATATCAAATGTTGATATTTTGATGAATGCTACTTT
>NW_013673595.1:19552-22424 GCF_000517525.1 Limulus polyphemus
GTGTGTGTGTGTATACATACATATCAAATGTTGATATTTTGATGAATGCACTTTATTCATTTCAATTTCTTGGTTTAAAATTAGTGAATGAACAGTATTAAAATGGCCATTAGCCAGAAAAATTAACTTAATTATTGCTAAAATAGAAAATGTAGTAATAATTTTTGAAATTTGTTTTTCTTTTTAGATGATAAAACTACAACACATAAAAAGTACAAAGTATGTTTTTATTTCTTTATTCTACTACTGTTTTTATTTTAACAACTATATAAAAAGATTTGAGAAACTTACAATTTTAAGTGGTGTAAGTTGGATTTTCTTAATGGCCAAACCACAAAAATTTCAACTTTGATTCAAATTGTTTTCAATAAAAGTTCATGTAAAATTATTAATATATTCCTCTTGCTGAGTTTTGCTGTATGATTAAATTTGACAATAATTATTAACTTTTTGTGTGTGAAAATTTGTATCTGATCATCAAATGATTAATTTCCTTTGATTTCCCAAGAAGATTGCTTTACATAAATAATATATGTATATATATATATAATTGGTACTTGGTGAAACTCCATAATTACAGAATTAAGGAAAAACAAGACAGTTGTACATTTCACAAATACATCATTTATTACGACCATGGTTTCACTAGTAAAGACATCCTCAGGTACAGACTGAACTGGTTTGTAGCAGGGTTTATATATATGTTTAAACAAAGAAATGGAAGTGACCTTGACATTTACCTAGAGACAAGTGGGGAGGAGCTGAAGTTGGTTTGGTTGTTTAGAACTTTTTCTGGATTTGTTTTTAGACATCTATTTATTTATAAAATTTCCAGACTGTCTAGTTTTTTACCTTTTTCACAGATATGTAAAATTTTGCAATTTTTTCTGAATCAAGTTGGTGTTTAGTTTCAATAAGGTGAGATGCCTTAATTTCCAGCTTCTTGAGTGTTTTTTAATTCTTGTTTCTATGTGACATCCTTTTTGACTTATATATACACTATTGTAGTCTTTATACGCTAAACACCACTGTTGTACTTTTCCATTCTGTCTTTGTTGTTGCACAACATTTTTCCTAGGTTGTTTTTAGATAGAAGGCTGGTCTTTAGATTTCTTTGTTTAGTGCGTTATATATTTTGTGAGAAGGTTTTCCACTGTAGCTCATCTTAAACCATTTGTTTTTGTGGCTGTTTGGTATAGTATGTGGGTATATTGATTTTAGATTTATGGCTTTCATATTTTTAAACAACAGTATGTTAATTAACTTCATTGTTGACAGCAATTTGTTTTATAGTTTTTATTCCAGTTTCATAATCTTCAGATGATAAGGGTACAGTGTAACAAACTATGGAACGCATCAAGTTTGTGAGATATTGGATATCTTGAAGAAGCATGTATGACGTTGTCACTATAAGTAGGTTTTCTAAAGATTTTGAAGGAATGTTTACTGTTATCTATGCTAATATTTTAAGTCCAAAAAGTTAATGTTTCCATTTTCATCAAATTCAATAGTAAACTTAATAAATTTGTTTTGTGAATTTAGAAAAGTTACAAAAGTTTCAAGTTTATGTTTGGATCTTGTTCAGAGACAAATCAGATCATCAACATATCTATACCAACATTTAACATGTTTTGTATTATTTTCATCACTAAACAATGTCTTCTCCATTTAAACTTCTGCAAGCAAAGGAGAGAGGGGGGAAACCCATAGCTAACTTGTCCTCTGTTTAAATATTGGAATAGATATGTTTATGATGTGATTTGTCTCTGGACAGGATCCTAATGTAAACTCAACAATTCAGACCTGTTAAGTGTCATGTATGTACATGCTATGTCACACTCTCATGCTGTAATATATATATATATATATATATAAATCCTACACATTTGATGTGAAGTATGTCATAAAATATTTTTCATTAATTAAAAACTTGAGTTGATTTCTTTTATTTGCCACTCTTTGACTAAATTCACTTATTTCCGTAAGCCTAAGGCCATGTACACTTATTGGCCTCGTTCACTGTTCAATTATCAATAACAAACCAATCACAGCCTAGTTTTTATATGTTGAAATTTCAATACTGTCTGACTTGGAGAGTGAATCGGAAACTTTGTTGCCAGCTGCTAAAAAGTTACAATATTTGGGGGACCACGAAGTACAAGACCAAATTTAACAAAGAATGGAGTGCAAAATACCCATTCATATCTTCTGTGAGTAGTACGATTAACCATTTCTGCTGCAATGTTTGTAACAGAACGTTGTGGTGCACACATCAAGGAGAGGCTGATGCACGTCGACACATTAACGAAGGACGTAGAAGCTTAGAGAAAGCAACTGTACCTGAGAGGTTATAGTATTGTGTTACAGGAAACTGCACATGAGAGGTTATAGAGTGTTGTGTCACAAGAAACTGTACATGGGAAGTGATAGAGTGATGTATCACAGAAAACTACTTGCAACTTGATATTCCACTGAAGAACATGGTTTTGATTTGATTGTGAATGATCCCTCAGACCCAAACAAATGTGCACAAGCCTGCTTATTCTTGACCAGTGTTTCAGTGAAAACATTCATGCACTTGTTAAACTTTCCATTTAAGTATTTTTGTTTAAAACTGGGAATGAAAAGCTTCAACATACATGTTTGAATTGACCCCTGCTGATAAACCAGTCCAATACAGTAGGCCACTTTATATTTAAAATCTACACAATCTACTCCAACTTGAGAAAGCTATTAAAATGCTGATATTATGTAAGTAAGTTAGATTTTGTAAAGAAAATTAGAATATTCTTAATTTCATAAGTATTCAACCCCTTTGATATGGCAACCCTAAATCAGTTCAGGTGCAAGAGATTAGTTTGAAAAGTCACAA
>NW_013673595.1:23424-34220 GCF_000517525.1 Limulus polyphemus
GATAAGGCAAGCCAACCAGGAAGTACAAGGAGCTTTCCAAACAAGTCAGAGATAAAGTGGTAGAGAAGCGCAGATCATGGGGAGGTTACATGAAAATTTCAAAGTCACTAATTATCCCTTTGAATACAGTGAAGTCTATCATTTAGAAATGGAATGAGCTTCATGCTGCCCTTCCAAACTAAGCAACAGGTCAAGCAGGAAACTGGTTAGGGATGCCACTGTGAAACAAACAGTGACTTTGAAAGATTTGCAAAGTTCTATGTCTGAGATGGGAGTCGGTGTTCATACATTAACAGTTCCTACACAAAGCTGGCCTGCATGGGCGAGTGGCAAAAAAGAAGCCATTACTGAAAAAGAGTCGTCTTAAATCTGCTATGGAGTTTGCAACAAAGCATGTAAATGAAACTGCAGACATGTGGTAGAAGGAACTGGGAAGCTTGTCAGGATGTAGGGGAAAAGGGATGGTGCAAAGTACAGGCAAATCCTAGAGGAAAATGTGCTCGAGTCAGCCAAAAATCTAAACTGGGTCAAAAATTCACATTTCAGGAGGACAATGACCTAAAGCACAAGGCCAAAGTCACATTGGAGTGGTTTCAAAAGAAGAAAGTGAATATCCTTGGGTGGCCCAGACAAAGTCCTGCCTTGAATCGAATAGAAAAGTTGTGGTGAGACTTGAAGATTGCTATCCATAAATGATCCCCAATGAACTTCTCAGAATTGAGGCAATTTTGCCAGGAAGAATAGGCAAAATTTAAACCATCTCATTGTACAAAGCTGGTATAGACCCATCCAAAAAAAGACTCACAGTAGTAATTGCTGCCAAAGATGCTTCCACCAAGTACTGAGTTAAGAGATGAATAGTTATGTAATCAGTAAATTTCAGTTGATATATTTCTTTGCAGGTTTTGCTTACATTCAACCTCCTTCACACATAACAGTGTTAAGTATGATCATTAGAGTTTTGAATAAAGAAAAAGTGTTTAAAAATTGTTTACCTTATTTGTATTTCATCAAAATATGACATTATTGGTAGAGTTGAATACTTTTGCAAGGCACTATAACTACAAATCATAGCCATTTGATTCATGGAATGTGTTTACCATTACAGTTTTTAACTAAACATTACAGCCACTTGATCCATGGATTGAGTCTACAGTTGTAAACTACAAATCATAGCCACTTGATCCATGGATTGAGTTTATCATTACACTTGTTAACTACTAATCATAGCCACTTGATCCATGGTTCAAATCTACCATTATAGTTGTTAACTAAAAATCATAGCCACTTGATCCATGGATTTAATCTACTATTACAGTTAACTAAAAATCATAGCCACTTGATCCATGGATTGAGTTTATCATTACATTTGTTAACTACTAATCATAGCCACTTGATCCATGTTTAAATCTACCATTATAGCCACTTGATCCATGGATTGAGTCTACAGTTGTAAACTACAAATCATAGCCACTTGATCCATGGTATAAATCTACCATTATAGTTGTTAACTAAAAATCATAGCCACTTGATCCATGGATTGAATCTACTATTATAGTTAACTACAAATCATAGCCACTTGATCCATGGATTGAATCTACTATTACAGTTAACTAAAAATCCTAGCCACTTGATCCATGGATTGAATCTACTATTACAGTTAACTAAAAATCATAGCCACTTGATCCATGGATTGAATCTACTATTACATTTAACTAAAAATCATAGCCACTTGATCCATGGTCTAAATCTATCATTATAGTTGTTAACTAAAAATCATAGCCACTTAATCCGTGGATTGAATCAACATATATAACATGATTTCCAATTACTTGAAATATGTGATGTGGCTATTCATTTTAATATACAAGAATAAAATCACTGTCATTTAACATAAGGTTTTTGAGTGCTATAGCACTGTTGTGGCCCACCTTAGTTCTTGTTGTACAATTTTGGGGAATTTTCAATTTTTTATAGGCCATGACAACAAATATATCATTTGAATGCAGCTTCTGAAACAATGGCCTATATTTCACAAAGTGACTAACAGTGATTTTATGTAACCATTTTCTACATGGATGCACTTTCAACTGATACCTACGGTCTTAATGTTTTATATAGAGTTTTCAATTCCATATAAATCTAAAAATAAAAACAAGGATCATTATTCTTTGATAGATTGCTTAGGCAGAGTATTCATAACGAAAGTTGGTTGAATGGACAGAAACTGCCTATTGTAGAAATACAAGTATAGAAGACGACGTTTTGAAAGCTTTCAGCAGACGAAAAGCGGAAAACTTTCGAAACTTCATCCTCTATGCCTGTGTTTCTACAATAGGCAGTTGTCAACCATTCAATAAAATTTCATCAAGGATCATTATATTGAGTAGACTTTGTTTCATATTGTTTGGTGTTACTACTATTGCCTTAAGTGTAAATCTATCATTATAGATACTAAGCTTTATGTCTCAGTGACATGGTTTTGAGTTCAAGGCTAGTCTGCATCATGGCGTTGTGTGTCTTTGACAAAGACACTTTACCCAACTTTTTAGCTTGGGGATTAACCTTCGATGAACTGTGATCTCATTTAGGGGGAATAGGTCCCCATTTTCATCTGTTTGTACCACTTGAAACCGAAGTTCGAAAGCATCAGCCCTAGGTGCCTTACAAAAGCACAGCAAGGACTTAACTACTGCCTTAGTGTAATCACTGTTATGAATAATCTACAGATTTCATTTATGGAGTGTGAGATAAGACTCCAAGAGGGGGCAATAACTATTATTACCAACGTCTTTATTACAGTTTAGATCACATTGAAAAAATAAATATCAGTCTTGTGAAATACAGTTAAAGATTGGATAGGGTGACAAAAACCTTAAACTGTGAAAAAAAAAAACGATCATGTTTTACTGGTAAATTGAGGGTGTAGTGAAGCTCTTTGGATCCAGCACTACTTCACAATATGGATCTTACTTCTATATAGTTTGGAAACTTGAGGATGTGATATCTTGGTTCTACCAGTGAGTCTGCAGAATGATACTAGTAATTTAGAAAATTTACTGTTTTGCTAGTTTTACTATAATT
The DNA here is from genome assembly GCF_000517525.1 of Limulus polyphemus. Taxonomy (NCBI): domain Eukaryota; kingdom Metazoa; phylum Arthropoda; class Merostomata; order Xiphosura; family Limulidae; genus Limulus; species Limulus polyphemus. Next base: position 26,509 of record NW_013673595.1, read on the forward strand.
TACATATGCAGGCCCCATAGAAGTTTTTAAAGTAGGAGCTAACTTCCTGCCGCTTTATGGCAATACTATTAAACCAGTGCCTAAGTGTAAACATTTCACAAATCAACAATTGTTATGGTGCGAATACCTTGTACAAGCTGGTGAAGCATGATTAAATTTACATGTTTTAACATTAGTTTTAGGCCTATTACTAGATTAAGAATGTAGCATTTAAAAATATAATAGGCCTAATACTAATAACTAGCATAATTATAATCATGCTTAACCAGCTTGTTCAAGGCATTCACACCATAATAACCGAGTGTTGTTGTAACAAATGGATTATACAAAATTTGTTCCGACCACTGCTGTGTTTGTTGTAGTCAAGCTGGCCTGAAGAATTCAGTATTCAGCAAAACTGATCATCAGCAGTGTATATAACAAGTATAAAGTGGTGGTTGAAATACTATTATTATACATTCTTGAGAATCTACAAGGGACTAGATAAAGAATGTAGTGGTTAATACTAATGTCTTATAGAAAACATAATTATCATCTTACTTTTTTTTATCTTTTTTCTGGAGAATTCCACTCTAGTAATATTTAATCTTGTTACAGAAAATTAAAAAAATTAGCAATATTTAAAATATAACCTATTCGAAATGAATAAGTAAATATAGCAAAATGGAAGACAGAAAACTTAATTTTTATCATAAGTCCATGTCAGAATTTACACTACAGCCTTTCTTCTGCAAAGAAGCCCAGGTTAAAATTTACATTACAATCTTTCTTCTGCATGGTGAGTCATTTTAATACTACACTGGTCTATCTTATGCAGCCCCACAGCGGTATGTCTGCGGACTTACAACGCCTGAATACGGGTTTCGATACCCGTGGTGGGCAGAGCAAAGATAGCTAAACAAACAAACTATCTTCTAAATAATGATTCCTTTTCAAAATGCAGAGTACAGTTTAACTTCTACATAATAAGCCCATGTTAAAATGTATACTACACTCTACCTTCTGAATAATGAACTCATGTTAAAATTACACTACAGTCTATTTTCTGCATGGCGAGACAATGTTAAAATGTACACTACAGGGTTTTTCTACATGATGAGCCTATTTTAAAAGTATACTACACTCTTCATCTGCTTCATGAACCCATGTATAAAAGTACACAAAAGTCTTATCTTCTGCATAATGAGCTCATGATAAAATGTACACTACAATCTTTCTTCTCCATGATAAGCCAATGTTAAAACTATACAACAGTCCATCTTCTGCATGACGAACGCGTGTTAGAAAATACACTACAGTCTTTCTTCTGTATAATGTGCCCATGTTAAAAAAGTACACTCAGTCTATTCTCTGCACAATGATCCCATTTTAAAATGTAACTACAGTCTCACTTCTGCATGATGAGCCAATGTTAAAACTACACTGCAGTCTATCTTTTACATGACGAACCCGTATTAAAATGTACACTACAGTCTATCTTCTACATGATGTACCCATGTTAAAAAGTACACTACAGACTTTTTTCTGCATGACAAACCCATATTAAAAAGTATACAACATTCAATCATCTGAATAATAAGCCCACGTTAAAATATACTCTTACACTCTTTTCTTCTGCATCATAAGGCTATTTTCAAAGTACACCGGTCTTTTTTCTGCATCATGAGCCTATTTTGAAAGTACACCGGTCTTTTTTCTGCATCATGAGCCTATTTTGAAAGTACGCCGGTCTTTCTTCTGCATCATAAACCTATTTTCAAAGTACACCAATCTTTCTTCTGCATAAAGAGCCCATGTGAAAATGTACACTATAGTCCTTTTTTCTGCATGATAAACCTATATCAAAAGTACATTGGTCTTTTCTTTTTCTTCATGATGAGATTCATATGAAAAACTATACTAAAGTCTTTCTTCTGCCTTATAAACCCATCATAAATATCACACTAAAGTCTTTCTTTTCCATTATGAGCCTATTTTAAAAGTACAATAGTCTTTCTTCTGAATGATGAGCCCATATTAAAAAGCACACTACAATCTATCTTCTGCATGATAAGCCCATGTTAAAAATTACACTATGATCTTTCTTCTACATGATGAGCCTATTTTAAGTGTATGCTGGTCTTTCTTCTGTGTGATGAACCCACATTAAAAATCTATATTAGTGTTTCTTCTGCATGATGAACCCATTAGAATGTACACTTCTGCATGATGAACCCATTAGAATGTACACCTCTACATGATGAACCCATGTTAAAAAAGTCACTACTGTCTTTTTTCTGTATGATGAACTCGTGTTAAAAAGTACACTACTGTTTATCTTCTGCATGATAAGCTAATGTAAAATGTACTCTATAGTCTATCTTCTGCATGATGAGCCTATTTTAAAAGAACACTGGTCTTTTTTTCTTCATGATTAACCAATGTTAAAAAGTATACTAAAGTATATCTCCTGCATGAGGAAGCCATGTGAAAAAGTAAATTACAGTCTTTCTTGTGCATGGTTAGTCTATTTTTAAAGCGCACGTCTTTCTTGTGCATAATGATTCCATGTTAAAATGTATACTAGTGTCTAACTTATTCATAATAATCCCACGATAAAATGTATAATACAGTGTATCTTCTCCATTAAGAGACCATGTTAAAAAAATGCTGAATCTAACGACATCTTTTGAGCTAGTGGCTATGGACATACTAGGTCCATTGCTTACGCCCTACGCAGGAAACAAATATGTGTTAGTAGTTGCGGACTACTTAACTATGTTTCCTGAGACTATATGTTTACTTGATGAGAAAGCAGAAACAACAGCCAAGGCTTTTGTAAATAACATAGCAGCTAGACATGATATACCACAGTATTTATTGACAGATAGAGGTTGTAACTTTATATCTAAGTTAATGAAAGAAGTTACTAGGTGTAAAGAAAATTGAGACTACAGCTTATCACCCAGCTGCTAATGGTCTAGTACAAAGGTTTAATAGAACTATGTTAGATATGATCTCTCAATACTGTGAGAAGGATCAGAAAACTTGGGATGAGCAGATTCCTTTGTTATTATTAGTAATGTTACGACAGCGGAAGTCATGCACGCTGGGAGCATGCGCACTGTAGTTTCTAGAAGGATCATGACTTATCAAGGAATCTCACAAATTTCCTAGTGTTTGCTAGACGCCCTCTTTTTTAGTATATAAGGGCATATGCAGATAGATTGAAGATAGAGATAATTGAGTCAAGCGAACAGTAGGCACCGTAAGTAAAATGTGTGAATCACTGTGAATTATAGTGTGTGTTTATAAAAGTAGTTAAGTGAAAGTGACTGTGGAAATTAAATGTATTACAAAGTTGTATCGAGAAAAAATAAACTAGTTTTAATTAAGAAAGGATTTGTATCGCTGAAGTTCCTCGGAAAGGATTTGTATTTTAAACATTTGTATTACGTAAACCAACAATCGTATATATGTATTTCAAACATTTGTATTACGTAAACCAACAATTGTATGTGTGTATTTTAAACATTTGTACTACGTAAACCAACAATCGTATATGTGTATTTTAAACATTTGTACAACGTAAACCAACAATCGTATATGTGTATTTTAAACATTTGCATTACGTAAACCAACAATTCTATATATTTATTTTAAAACTAGCAGTCGTCGAACCTACAGAAGACTGTAATTTTGAATAGTTTCTAATCTCATAATTTTTTTTAATCGTTCAATAATTTCATTCTTTTTGTTTTAATAAGTTTGGCGGTTTAGCTCAATTTGGAAAGTTAACGTATGTTTATGTGTACTCAGGTCTGGCTATGTGGCTCAATTTGTGAAACTTAACGTATGTTTATGTGTACTCAGGTCTGGCTATGTGGTTCAATTTGTGAAACTTAACGTATTTTTATGTGTACCCAGGTCTGGCTATGTGTCTCAATTTGTGAAACTTAACGTATGTTTATGTGTACTCAGGTCTGGCTATGTGGTTCAATTTGTGAAACTTAACGTATGTTTATGTGTACTCAGGTCTGGCTATGTGGCGAAAATTTGTGAAACTTAACGTATGTTTATGTGTACTCAGGTCTGGCTATGTGGCCCAATTTGTGAAACTTAACGTATGTCTGAAAAAAACTCCCCATGCCTGTATTGAAACATGCTGTACAGCCAAATATCACATGAGAAGTGGATACCGTTCTTTAAACAGTTTTGTATCTGATATTCAAAATTATATGTTTAACACTTTACACAAATTTTTGGTCATAGAAAAGAGATTTATTTCACAACTCTGCAGTAAATATATTTTTTAAACGTGCATTAACCATATGGTTATGGTTTAGATCCATTGGGTCTAGCCAGTATGGAGAATGGTACTGTTAACCTAAGTTTTACCTTGTCCTTATTATGTTCTGTGTTATTAGATTGAAACTTTGCCAAGATAAATAATGTTGTATAATTAATTCTTACTCAGAAATCTGATTTGTAAGTGACTTAAATAAAAGTGATAATAACTACAGTTCATCTGCTTAATCTGATTCACACCCTAACAACTGTTGTTGGTGAAAATTGATTTTATATAAAGCGCATCAATATGGCGCTCGACTCGCAACCTGGGGGTTGCGGGTTCGAATCCCCGTCACACTAAACATGCTCGCCCTTTGATTAAGTAAGAAAAAAAATTATATTATCTCAGCCAATCTTATGAGCGCTGGTATTAAGCGAATAATATATTAAACACTTGATATGGGAGTTAAAGTATAGTTGGCATATTATAACATCCTCTCCGTTGCTTTCCCATAGGGGATCTTTGAATTATTATATGTTCCTATAAATTTGTATCAAATACTATAGTCAACATTATAAAACAGAAAATTATTCTGTCTGGTTGTCTGTAAACTGTTTATGTTTTAAAAACGTATGGGTTGAGCGTGGCTCAATGACTTATGTGTAGTCCTGTAAATCCAAAGGAACACGGTTCGCGTTCCGTTGTCGCAAATTTGCTCTCTGCACTTTGAAGCTGTGGGTGTGTTACAAGAAGGACAGTCAACTCATACTATTCGATTAGAGTAGCCAGAGAGATGGCGGTGAATGCTGTTGACTAGCTGCATTCCCTCTAATCTATCAGCTCAAAATTAAGAACGGCTTTTCGCAGATAGGCCTTGTGTGGTAGCTTTGCGCGAACGTCCGAAATAAATAAAAGTAAACCCATACTCATTTTTTGTACAAGATATATTTCTAAAGTTGGCTTTAGTCTAACTGAATTTCTTAACCTTGTGATGTCCGCGTTTTCTGTAAGACACCCACATACTGTACATGTAGTTACTGACCGTTATAGCCTTATATTAGAACCAATAATAATTTCACAATCTCCTGGAGACCTGGCATAGCTTAGTGGTTAAGGTACTCGTGTCACAATCTGAGAGCCGAGGGTTCGAATCCCCGTCATCGAACATGCTCGCCCTTTCAGCCGTGATGGCGTTATTTATAAAGTGAGGGTCAATTCCACTATTCGTTGGTAAAAGTGTGTCCCAAAATTTGGCGGTGGATGGTGTTGACTATCTGCCTTCCCTCTAGACCAGCGGTCTCCAAAACGTTTTGGACAAGGACCGGGAGGTAGGTCTTTTAGGCTTCGCGGGCCGGAGGGGTCGTGGTAAAATTAAGTAGGGATGCATACATGATCAGATTGGCTTTTGCTCAATTACATTTTATTTTTGTTTTTATAATATTAAAAAATTATATTATTACTTTAATAAACTGTTGGCGGGCCGTTGTTCGGAGACCCCTGCTCTAGTCTATCACTTCTAAATTAGAGACGGCTAGCGCAGATAGCTTTGCGTTAAATGCAAAACAAAGCAAACCATCTACTGACGAAATGTTTCCTAACATTAGTGAACTCGCCTAAACAAGAAATGGATGTACCTCCTTGTTTCATCAAGACACGTCTTCAAGTACGGTGAGGGTATAGAAAATGGAGCGGTTGATACCAGCTTATTTGTCATATCAATTGGAAGCAAGGCCGATGTTTCATTGGCTATGATTTAATATTTTCCATGAGGGTTTATTATCTTTAAGTTTATTTTTGTGCAGTTAGAACATATTTAGTGTTGATACATGCTAGTAACTTCCACCAGCTCTGTTTTTAAGTTATTCTTCACTTGTATCAGAGCTAAAGACATCTGGAGTTATGATGTTTGTGTTCATAACATTTCAGGAACAACACTGATAGCTTTAGTCCTTCCTTCACCATCAGATACGTGCACTGTTTATAAAAATGGTGGAAGACTCATGGCACGTAAGTGGTAGCTATGTGATTTGCACGACTTCTCACTCGGCATTGGTTCCGCCATGAGCATGGCACTGTACTGGTGAAGTGTTTGCCACATACAAACCCTGATGATTCGGGGTCTTCACAGGTGCACAGACATTTCTCAGGTACTATACGCGTGTCATTAACTGTACATTTACAACGTTTAAATATGTACGATTTGTTGAACTTATGACCTGTCAGAATATGAGTTGATCAAACGTTTTTAATGTCAGCTTTATATATATAAAATCAAACTTTTAAGCCTTCTGGCTATCTTTTTTTTTTCAAACATAGTTGTCCAGAAGGTTTTGCTTAATGGTATTGCTACAGTGGAAGATCAGTTGATTTTTTTGGAAGTTTTGGCAACACTAGAGAGTTGTGAAGACTTTTAAGACAACTTCCAGTCTGAGTATAGCTGATAATGAGACGATAAAAAAGAACATTCTGGTTTCTTTGATGTTCTGACTCTGTCAGAAGCCACCAGCAGTTTATCCTTGAAATCTGAGAGCCTGGTGTTTTCCTTTCCTCTACTACAACATCATTTGGTTTTCCTATTTTGTAGTTAGTAGAAGAGACACAAACCACCCATCTGGAACCAAACTGTCCACTGTTCAGTTTGCTTAGGAGACGCTACTAACTATGGGCCTTGCGAACTTTACAAAAAAAAAGCAGGCAAAACATTCAATATAACAGAACATCTGTGTTTTCTGTAAGACAACCCATGTAGTTATTGACCACTACAGCACTAGATGAAAACAACTCATAATTTCACTCCTTACCACTTATTTAGCCCGACGAAATAAGAAAACCTACCCAAACAAGGGGAGGATTTATGCTTCATGTTTCACTATGGCTATTACAAAGTGTTGTGTAGTTATAGTCTGTTAAAGTAACTTGTAGAAGTAATAGTGTCTCTGTTTTCATGTATGTTTATTCATGGAGAAGGATGTAAAACGATTTAATTCAGTGCTATTGTTGTTTTTACACATTGCATAGTTTTCAACTAAACAGTGAGATCAAAAAGTCATGAGGATTTATAATAGTTATGCCCATTTAATTTATATCAGCCCTGTTCAGCTATTTGAAAAGTTCCAAAATTAGATATAGTAATCTTTTTTATCTATGCCTCTTGGTTTTCTCGAGGAAAAGCTAGTATATTTAAATATTCTTAGAGCGATTAAGAATTCGCTATGTGGGTTAAAATGAGAGAGAATTAGGTAAGGAACTCCCAAAGTAGAAACCCACTAGCCCAAGGTTGTTAAACTGTTGTTATTACTGTTGTTAATATATATATATAATTCAGTTATATCATTTAAGAATCATTTTAAAATATTCTCGAAATAATTTGTGAGTACCGTTTTTTTCGGAATATAAGGCGCATCCTTATTTTAAAGACTAAGTTTGGGGGGGGGGAAGTTAC
>NW_013673595.1:35136-36317 GCF_000517525.1 Limulus polyphemus
AACTAGTTTTAATTAAGAAAGGACTTGTATCGCTGAAGTTCCTCAGAAAGAATTTATACCGGAAATTAACAAACGACTAAATAGTAACAAATTGGTGTCAGAGAGTGGGAGAGAAGAGAAAAAAAGAAGAAGATGGCAATGAGAGGTTGCAAATCAAACTACAGCTTAGCAGATTTGATGGAAACAATACAAGAACAGCAAAAGAAACAAGAAGAGAGATTTCAGCAGTTGTTGGAGAAAAAGAAAAGAAACAAGAAGAGAGACAACAGCAGTGTCAAAAAATCTGAAACAGTGGCAGCTCGAACAGCAAAATAAACAAGAGAAATTACAACAGTTGTTGGAGGAAAAAGAAAAGAAACAAGAAGAGAGACTACAGCAGTGGTTGGAGGAGAAAGAAAAGAAACAAAAAGAGAGGCTACAGCAGTGGTTGGAGGAGAAAGAAAATAACAATTGGAACAAGAAAAGAAACAGGAAGAAAGACTCCAACAGTTGAGAGAAAGCCAGCACACACACAAATGGAAAAGATTAGTAAATTTCAAAGTGAATTAAATACATTAAAGGAGATCATGACCTCAGCTCCACAGACCTTGTGAAGCAGAAAATAAACACGGGCAATCACCATCCAATAAAGATCCCTCCAAGGACAATAGCTCCAGCAAAGCGACAAGAGATGGAGAAGGTCATGGATGGCCTAATTAAGGAAGGGAGAGTCAAGAAATCAGATAGTCCCTGGTCAGCTCCCGTCATGTTAGTCCAGAAGAAGGATGTGTGGACTTCTGGGCTCTTAACAGTATAAACAAAAAGGACTCATACCCACTGCCAAGAATTGATGATACTCTCGGTGCCCTAAGTGGAGCAAGGTGGTTTTCAACTCTGGACTTAAAGTCAGGTTTCCATCAAGTTAAAATGGCTGAAGCAGATAAACCTAAGACTGCATTTAGTTATGGCCAAGGCAATACTGTGTGATGCCATTCGGGCTTTGCAATGCTCCAGCAACATTTGAAATGCTGATGGAAAGCGCACTGGAAGGCCTACAATGGAGGATAGCCCTAGTGTACCTGGATAATCTCATTGTGTTTGCAACAACATTTGATGAGAAAATGTCCCGGCTAGAGGAAGTATTCAGGCGATTGAAAGCAGCAAACCTCAAACTCCATCCCAAGAAATGCCATTTGTTCCTG
>NW_013673596.1:0-737 GCF_000517525.1 Limulus polyphemus
AATTCATGGGCGCCCTCTAGTGACGGTTTGATGACGTTTAATGCATTTAAGAACTTGGATTAAACATGTTGTTGTTGAATTCATGGGCGCCCTCTAGTGACGGTTTGATGAACTTTAATGCATTTAAGAACTTGGATTAAACATGTTGTTGTTGAATTCATGGGCGCCCTCTAGTGACGGTTTGATGAACTTTAATGCATTTAAGAACTTGGATTAAACATGTTGTTGTTGAATTCATGGGCGCCCTCTAGTGACGGTTTGATGAACTTTAATGCATTTAAGAACTTGGATTAAACAAGTGCGGAACTTGTTGCCAGTTTCTTTGACATCCAGTAAAGAGACCCAACAATTTGCACATTTACACGGTTTCTGTTACTAATACATCTTTGGTGAATATTGGGGAAGTGATCGACATCTGATGAATCTTTATTTCAGAATCAAATTTGTGTAAAAAAAATTTAAGAAAATAAAAAAATGTTTTCAGTGAATTGTTACAACTTACAGGAGTATTGACTTTATAACTGCGTTCGGCGATGATCTGGTTAGTCATCCGATGGGTCAGCGATGAGTTTATGGACTTAACTACTATAAAATCCGAGGTTCGATTCCTCGCAGATAGCCAGATGTGTAGCATTGCGCTAAGAATACAACAGTGATCTGGTTAATTGTGTTTTTCTTCAATCATTGAACCTGGGGTGGGGTGGGGGATGTGGTCTGGTTGGCCGTAGCACCCCCCC
>NW_013673596.1:1587-7592 GCF_000517525.1 Limulus polyphemus
TGAGCATGCGCAGACTTGCGATGGTTAAAGCTCAAACCTACTCCAGTTGTAACTTGTACCTGGCAGAACTAGGAATAGGTTTGATGGTTACAATTACAGCGTGCAGTACAGTTTTAAAGACAAATTTCAAACCGGGAGCATTTCGTATATACCTTACCGGAAGTAATATAAAGTTAAAAACGATTGGTGTGACGTCATTGTTGTGGACGATGCTTCTACGAGAGGGCGCGGAAGTGGCACGTGTGAACTAGGATCAAACACACACACACAGAGGTATCAAACTTATTTGTTTTTCTCTGTATTGTTATTTTTAAACTTTCAATTCGCCGTTTGTAGAAAGTAAACTTAGCGTTCTCAAGTCAGGTAAGCTACTTCTTTTTTTTTGCCTGTTGTTAAATAACCAACTTACACCAAGCCTGCTTTTGAAAACTGCTGAAGACGTAACAAGTTTCGTCACGTTAACGACACGAAAGAGGGTATGAAGAACAATAATAAGGTTGTTTTGTCTAAACATGGAAGAGGTTTTGAAAAGGAATAACGACTTTTAGTAAATCTAGAGGTTTAAAAAAAACACACAAAAAGAACGAGTTTCGGAAATGTAGTAAAAGACTGAAGTAAAATTATTCTTCAGAACCTCTTCTATGTTTAAGAAAATAATAATAAAGTTTCTAAATGTGAAGAGATCTTGAATAATAAGTTTCGCAAACGTTAAAGGTTTTGCCAGAAGGGGTCGCCACTACAATTTAATATTTAAAGTAAAAGAATATATTCTGAGTGTAACAATTTAAAACCTGACATCAGGCTTGGTTAGACAATCTTTAAGTACTGTATATGATTAGTGGTGGTGGTGGTTAGGAAAGAAGACTCCTCCATCTAAAAATCTTGTTATTTTTATTGTGTTACGAATAACTGTTATATTTATCACGTGACTGAAGTATTCACGTTGTCAAATCAACTAAAAGTTAGAATTGTTTAAGCAAAACAAGGCTAAGTATTATCACGTGTTAAATTGTGCCAGTACGTTGTTGGTGTCGTGAATTTAAAATCATAACTGGATCAATGTATGCTATTTATTAACGCTTTTTAAAATTATAACTGGATTAATGCGTGCGACTTATTAAAACTTTTTAAAATTATAACTGGATCAACGTGTGCGACTTATTAACACTTTTAAAATTATAACTGGATCAATGTATGCGACTTATTAACACTTTTTAAAATTATAACTGGATCAACGTGTGCGATTTATTAACACTTGTCTTTGATCGGCTTATTGTAACAAGAGTATTTTATAAATACTCGTGCGTATACGATTTATATCGTAATTGTTAAAAGTTAGCTATTCTGTGGTCTTTTTCATTATCACTGGCCACAGCCATCGTTCACCAATATGTATGTGTGTGTGTGTGTATGTGTGTAAGTAAATTTGCATGATGTGTATCCCCCACAATTGATGTTGATACATTTAATACACATCCTTTCCTGGTATAATCTATAACACACAGAGAGAAACATCGTCGAACAGTGTTGATTGGTGAACATGACAACGTGTATATGGCTTTACAGTTTACTGAAATCGCTGTAAATAAAAACAAAAAACCCACTACTTTCTGGATAATAATTGTCAGATTAGATTCGTTGGGCAATTACTAGCTGGGTTATTTATGAAAACATTTATTTAACCCTTCGTTTACGTCTTGTGTAAATCTGCCTATCACCCCAGGAGCAAAGATTCGCGAATTTTTGCGTCTGGCCATTCGAAATGTTGCACGCAAAATTCTTGCATCATATTATGTGAACTGCAGTTGAAGCTAATTAAACATTAGATGAAAACTGATAAAATTTGCAGTTTTTTCAGGAAAGCTTATAAAATCACTGTTTTTCGCAGTTCTGTGGTAAAACATTAAAGTTAAGAAAGAAATATCTTTAAATGATAAAAGTTTTACTAATTATACTTGTCATAAGACGTTAGTATTACTTCTATCATAATTTTAGCACTACCTTCTTTACCTAATATAAGTAAATAGGCTTAAGACAATTATAATCATGCCTGGAAAAGGCGTACACACCATAACAACCGTTGATAAAAGTATTGTTGTCGTCAGCACTGTTGTAAAGAGCTAACAATTCTTAGTAGGCCTACTTCTACATGTCTATACGCTTGCGTTTATCTGTCCGGAACTAGCCCCGGCATGGCCAGGTGGTTAGGGTACTCGACTCACAATCTGCGGGTCGCGGGTTCGAATCTCCGTCACACCAAACATGCTCGCCCTTTCAGCCGTGGGGGCGTTATAATGTGACGGTCAATCCCTCTATTCGTTGGTAAAAAGAGTAGCCCAAGAGTTGGCGGTGGGTGGTGATGACTAGCTGCCTTCCCTCTAGTCTTACACTGCTAAATTAGGGACGGCTGGCGCAGATAGCCCTCGTGTAGCTTTGCGCGAAATTCAAAACAAACAAACTGTCCGGAACTTTTCTCGCAAGTGTTTTGTTCAAACGCTACAAATCTCAATTGTTAGAAAGGCTTTTGTCCGAGGAGTGCTAATTGTATATTAGCTTTTCCATTCAGAATCACTTTACCTGTTTTTAGCTTAGTCAGAATTTTTAATGCAATGAGTATGGTATACGATGGCACAATGTCGTTGTGATCACATGACGACTGGCTTGATTTCAACTTTAATTTTTTATTTAGTTACAAACAACACTTAACCCGCGTGTAATTTCCTATCAAAATTAACATTGTATCAAATGCAACTTCTGTGAGCTTTCTCGACTTATTTAGGTCTAAAATACGCCTTCGCAGTTTGTTCAAAACCACATGCTTTTCATATTTCTGAACACGAATTCAGACGTTTCTGCATTTTCAGCTAAGTTTGCCTTCATTACAAGTTTACTTTGCAATAATGGAGCTTCGGGTTATTTCATATAAACACCGTTTAGCTACATTTTTCTTTGCTGCGGGTTTTATTTTTCATTTTTGTGAGTTTCTTTGTTTCAACTCGTATAATCGTGTCATACACCGAATGCTTATAACTGTTTCATACTCTGTACAATATACCATTACTATACTCTATTGTTTATATTACGTGTAGTTTTATTAAATAAAGATATGTTTACGAGAGATTTTTTTTTATCTGATGGTATAAACTTTTTTTTTCTTAAAAAGATCAGGATTTATCGATCTAACGCACAATTCCTGCAAGAAAGCTTAAAATGGCGTGCGTGAAAATGATAGAATAAGGAAAATTAAAGTGAAGGGCATGAAAACTACCACAAATGTTTAGCGGTCGCGACTAAAAAGTATAAGTATTATTAGTAATCACAAATTCCCCCCCCCCACCCCATCTTGAAAGGATTCAATTTAAATAATGAGATAGCCCATACAATAATAAAATTATAATATGTTAATTGTTTGTTGTTTTTTTTTTGTTTTTCTTTGTCGTATAGATGGAGCAGTAATTCGAATCATAGTGTTTGTGCGTTAAAAATTATGCATGCTGACATGTGAGAAAAGTTTGTGTCATGGGTCACAGGTCAAAGCCACCACGTGCAAGAAAATCATTAAACTTTTTAAACCTTGAAGAAGGAAACCTGGGGGTACTGAAATCTGTCTGGTCCCTAAAAAAAATGGTGTTTTAGTTCATGCTTTATGACGTTGCTTTAGTTTGATGGATCTGAATGTGGGAGTCTCTGTATTTAAATATATAATACTTTATTTGATATCATTTCGTTTCTCTTCTTTGGTTAAAAAAAATGAATAAGATGAACAGTTAAACGTAAGGAATTCGTTTGAGTATAAGCACCCAAAAATATGCATAAAAAAAAACGTTTCAGATTCGTATATTTAATAAAATATGGTCAGAAAAATACATTGTGTACACTGGATAATCACGAATGATAGACGAGTCATGATTCTTCTCGTTTTAGTTCATAAATGTGTAACGATCAGTCAACAATTCTTCTATTGTAACCGTATTGTGTTCCGTTTAGTTTCAATTGTTGTTAGCTGCATGTTTTAGAGCTGCATGTTTTAGTTCATAAATGTGTAACGATCAGTCAACAATTCGCCTATTGTAACAGTATTGTGTTCCGTTTAGTTTCAATTGTTGTTAGCTGCATGTTTTAGTTCGAAATGATTGTCGCATTTCATCCACTATTTTTAAAGCGAAGCATTTTTAACCGGAGATAAATTTCTCAAGACTTTTTTTTTAAACCCTTGTCAAGGGAAATAAAATCCAATAAATTACGTAAAATGTTGGTAATGGTCCAGCTGAAAAGGACACATCAGAAGATGGCAGCTTGATAAATGATCGGCTCATAACAATTAACTCAACTATCTTAAGCTTGTGAATGTGTATACACGCATTTTGAACTACGTGTGATTTATGGCTTAGAAATTGATGATATAATTATCTGAAATATATAAATATTCATACACTTCACACACGTGACTTTAACGCCCCCTGTTAGAATAAATCCTCATAACATATTGTTCTATTTTAGACATTTCTATTATTATACATTTATTACTTTAATATTGTATTTATTTGATTTTCTTTGTGTGTGTGCATATTTAAAAAAAATGTTTCTCCGTAAAATGTGTTTTTCGCTATTAAAATTGAAGTTCAATCCCGGTTTATCTGCATTAACGAAGTAACTTCGGTAACAGATAGGGAGCGTGTGTGTAGTGTGTTTATCGTAAACTTACCACTGTCCCATTGGGGGGGGGGGCAACAGGGGGCTAAGCCAGGACTTTAGGTTGGGACATCTTGGGAAACAATTTACTTTCTTTATTAGGTCTAGGACTACCTTTGTTTGGTAGTTCATCGGAGGGGGGACGCTCCCCCTCCCAGATCCTCCGATGAGCAATGCCACCTTTTGATGAAACATAGGAACCAGAATTAAACCACGTGTGTGAAAATCATCTTGGTTATGTAACTTAACAATGTGTGAAATCTGCGTACGATGTCCGATCGTTAGAGATCAACATCGTCGTTCACTCTGTTGTTAAATTGTGTTAACCGTTTTCTGTGATGTCCAAATTAACACGAATTACCCCATAAATCTCGATTTAACTGCTCCTCCCATTGAGTTCACTGGTTAGCTTACGGACTTATAACGCTAAAATCCATGGCTCGATTCTCCGTGGTGGGCAGAGCGTAGATAGCCCACTGTGTATCATTGCGCTGAAACAAAACTAGCACACACTCGTTTCAACAATAAAACCAGCAATGTATTATATATGACGTACAACACATCTATAAAGTACAAAATACAAGATCCATAGACGTAGAATAGTGAATTATAATTCGAATACTATCACAAGTTTCCATTTTTTGCGCCAAACTAGTATGAATATTCAATTTTTTAGCGAAACTACTGGAAGTTCCTGTGAAACCAACTTTTTAAAAGTGGGCAACGGAAGGGGGGTGGGGTATTTTTAATAGTTCTGGAAAATCAAGAGGGTACTCCGTACGTTGTGGAGTCAACGACCGTATTAGGCCTCGAAAATGCAGAACGACCTTCCGAGCCGCTTCAGAACATAACGCTTACGTAATCAGGTCCTTCTGATCTAGAATAGGATTTCAAGTCTGGCGAAAAACACGCGGCCGCCACTAGTTGAACCCAAAAATATATCAACAGGAAGACCAGGAGAAGTAAAAAAAAGAAAATAAGCATTAATTTTCAAATATCGTCACCATTGTAAATTTATCTTTTGTTGTTGTTGACCATAAATATGATTAGACATTAATGAATTCCACGTACGTGCAAGAAGAAAAACAAAAACAACCGACATTAAATTAACCCTATATTGCATGTATTATAAAAAATGGATGAAAATAAGTTTTGTTATTATTTATCGTTACGTTTGTTAAACTGGTTCTATGTATATAAGTAGCTAACACTAAACGTGTGCGTATATATTCGGCGAAGGAACGAAAATAAAAAGGTGGCGTATATATTCGGCGTAGGAACGAAAATAAAGAGGTGGCGTATATATATTCGGC
>NW_013673596.1:8592-9778 GCF_000517525.1 Limulus polyphemus
GCGTATATATTCGGCGTAGGAACGAAAATAAAGAGGTGGCGTATATATATTCGGCGTAGGAACGAAAATAAAGAGGTGGCGTATATATATTCGGCGTAGGAACGAAAATAAAGAGGTGGCTTATATATATTCGGCGTAGGAACGAAAATAAAAAGGTGGCGTATATATATTCGGCGAAGGAACGAAAATAAAAAGGTGGCGTATATATTCGGCGTAGGAACGAAAATAAAAAGGTGGCGTGTATATATTCGGCGTAGGAACGAAAATAAAAAGATTGAATTACATATGTGTCTGTTTAGTTAATGTCAGTTTCCCAGAATACGAAATAATGAAATGTATGTGCTAATTTATTTTTGTGACAGCTTCCGTCTTGCTCACATTTTATACTTGTCGCTCCTTATCACAGGACTATAAATTACTCTCAATAATACGTTTTATGATGTGCTTTAATACATTTAATACTATATAACGTGAGAATGTTTTACCAAACATTTTGTTGCCCGCGCGTGGATGTAATTTCTTTGTGACGTATGGAGAAAATAGTGAATATTAACGCAATTATTCTTGCTAGGCCTCTCCATGGACCAGCGATAAGTCTGAGGGCTTATAACATTAAATATCGAGTTTCGATACTGGCGAAGTTCAGAGTCCATTGTGTAGCTTTGCGCTTAACAACAAACATCCCACGCTCGAACCTGACGCCCTCTAACTGTAATGTTAATGTTGACAATAAGATTGTTTGAAGTCGTTATTAAGATTTTTAAAACTGTGGTTAAAATCGTTTGGCGAAAATGTCTCACCAGTTCACTTTGTTTCTGATATTGGGAGGATAGTCAAAAATGGATATAAATACAAGTTGTCTTAAGTAAAAGAACCCCTCTCTCACCCCCTGGTAACGTAACACTTGGGTCGAAACAATAAAATTTGTCGTTGTACGCGTACAAAAGGTGCTGTAAAAAAAACATCAAGGAGGCTGACAATTTTAGCCAATAATAAATAAAGAAAGAATGAAGAGGTGGAGCTGTTTTGCGAAATGGAGGCGATTTTAACCGCTAATATATATATATATATATATATATTTATAATAAAACCGTAATGGAGGTCGGTTTAACCGTACTAATAATTAAAAAATAAAACGACAAAGGAAGGACGGTTTTAAGTTACTATAATAATTTTAGTTATTTCT
>NW_013673596.1:10713-13951 GCF_000517525.1 Limulus polyphemus
ATATATATAAACGCAAAGGAGGCGGTTTTAATTCATAATATTTTGTATTTCTACCGAAAGTTAATGTCGAAGATTTCTAGCTTCTGCAGACACGTTTTATATGTTAACTTGTTTTATTTTCTAACTAACACAACATGTGGATAATGTTGCCTGTCGTAAGGAACACAACATGTGGATAATGTTGCCTGTCGTAAGGAACACAACATGTGGATAATGTTGCCTGTCGTAAGGAACACAACATGTGGATAATGTTGCCTGTCGTAAGGGACACAACATGTGGATAATGTTGCCTGTCGTAAGGGACACAACATGTGGATAATGTTGCCTGTCGTAAGGGACACAACATGTGGATAATGTTGCCTGTCGTAAGGGACACAACATGTGGATAATGTTGCCTGTCGTAAGGGACACAACATGTGGATAATGTTGCCTGTCGTAAGGGACACAACATGGGGATAATGTTGCCTGTCGTAAGGGACACAACATGTGGATAATGTTGCCTGTCGTAAGGAGACTTTTCCTTTCCACTGAGAGGCGTGTGTACACAAATTACTACACATGGTGTAAAACATAAAATGAATTTTTTTTTAATTAATTTATTATTATTATTACTTTACTTTTTCTTGTTAGCTCTGGAATTGGATCATTAACGTTGTGTATGTGTCCATAATTACATACAGTAAAACGTAATCATCCCAGAAGCTAACACAATTACAGCCAGGCAACTAATTGTCATTATATGAACAACAACTTAATGATAAAAGCTAAATGGGAGAAGTTTCGACCTTAAAATCTATTTCCGTTTTAAAATTAATAATATGTTACTCGCATGTCGTTCGGGGCTGATTAGTGTTTTATTTTTATCCCCCACCTCCCCAGAGTCCCCCTCGATCCTTCCTTTCATGTATCAATATTTAAAGTAGTGGCTTATTTCCCGTTTTTTTATTTAGAGTGAGTAATCAGAACGTGTTAGCACAACGCTTGTTTCCTAGCCAACAGTCGAAAGTGTGCCGGCACAACGCTTGTTTCCTAGCCAACAGTCGAAAGTGTGCCGGCACAACGCATGTTTTCGTAGTCTGCAATCATGACCGTCCCACGGCACTCACAAAGCTGGGCGTAAAACAGTGAGTAGAAGGAAAATGACCGTCCCACGGCACTCACAAAGCTGGGCGTAAAACAGTGAGTAGAAGGAAAATGACCGTCCCACGGTACTCACAAAGCTGGACGTAAAACAGTGAGTAGAGTGAAAATGACCGTCTCACGGCACTCACAAAGCTGGGCGTAAAACAGTGAGTAGAGGGAAAATGACCGTCCTACGGCACTCACAAAGCTGGGCGTAAAACGGTGAGTATAGGGAAAATGACCGTCCCACGGCACTCACAAAGCTGGGCGTAAAACGGTGAGTATAGGGAAAATGACCGTCCTACGGCACTCACAAAGCTGGACGTAAAACGGTGAGTAGAGGGGAAATGACCGTCCTACGGCACTCACAAAGCTGGGTGTAAAACGGTGAGTAGAAGGAAAATGACCGTCCTACGGCACTCACAAAGCTGGGTGTAAAACGGTGAGTAGAAGGAAAATGACCGTCCCACGGCACTCACAAAGCTGGGCGTAAAACGGCGAGTATAGGGAAAATGACCGTCCCACGGCACTCACAAAGCTGGGCGTAAAACGGTGCCGCTCTTGGATTTCTTTTGTAGTTAAGAATAAAGCTACACAATGAGTTATCTGTGCTCTGCCCACCACGGGTATCAAAACCCCGTTTCTAGCGTTGTAAATCCGCAGACATATCGCTGTGCCACTGGGGGGGGGGGCACTCATTAGATAGTTATTGTGTTTAAATGGGGGGGATTAGGACTAGTTTCGTCATGTATGATGTAGCTTTCTAGATTACTTAACAGTTCATTTTTACACAGGTTTTTTTTGTTAAAATACTCGAGCGTGTTTGTTAGGAGTCTGACAATAGTTCGAGTAGTTCTGGAGGAGTGGTGTGTTTGGATCTCTGTACGCTTCAGTTAGTACTTAGTTTTGTAATTCTGCTATTAACGTTTCTGATACATTTAGCCACGCTGGTTTGACACGTTTTCTGACGATACCCCCCTCATTACTGCCAGTCAGACTCCTGATATAACTGTTGCCAGATTTTTGTGATATTCTGTATGTGATGAAACCAAGTTAATTACGAGTCCTATATCGGTCCTAACAATCTGACTGATGTCGCTAACTGTGGAAGGGTTCCATTTAGGTATCGGTCTGATTCAGTCCTGCTAGTTTTGATACGTTTCGTGAATAAAACACACGTACTCGTGTTTTGTGTGCGAGTTGATTTTTTTTCTCCATTTTTTTTCTTTTTTTACGTATATTTCCTTTAAAAGAGGACGTAAACTGTAGAATTCGGGGAACTCTTCCAGACAGCAATATCGTCTGTAAACTGTGAGCAGAAACAAGAATTCCAGTCTTTGATAAACATGGCTTTGACATAGATGACGAACAATGTAGAACTAAGCACCCGTCCCCTCGGGACACCTGCCACTGGAGTAAAGTTAACATTGACCCTGACATTCCTGTCGTCCAGAAAGTTGGATAATACCGCGCGACTGTCCCATGTGTGATCTTGGACCGCTGTGCCAGACACTGTTGAAAGAACGCGATTGTACGTTCTTATTGTTGAAGGTGTTAATTATCTATTTTATAAGACCGGGTCATTAGGTGACCCCTTGTTTGTCTTGATTTTAGGTCTTCCAGTAGTTTAGTTGGGTTTTCGAGATAGACCTGATGTTTGCTGTTTTAATATTTTTTTCTAACGCTTTACCTAAACAGCTTGTGTGGTATCATTGTACTATCAGTACAATGTATGATACGTGAGGGGAGAGGATATAACCTTGCTGTAACGGGCTATAGAGTGTTATATGTATCAGTGTTGTTGATTTGTGTAGAATATGACTATGTGACAAAACAAATCACTACAACCTTGAAATTGTTTTCTCTTTGTTATTTACCTCTACCGGTTTCAGGCCTGGTGGTTAGGGGTCTCGGGTCACCGAACATGATCGCCCTTTGAGCTGTGGGGGCGTTATTAAGTGATGATCAATCCTACTATTCGTTGGTAAAAGAGTAGCCCAAGAGTTGGCGGTGGGTGGTGTTGCCTAGCTGCCTTCCTTCTAATATATCACTTCTAAATTAGGGATGGCTGGCTAGGATTTCTCATCCTGGACTTGGGACCAGGCAAAGGCGGAGG
>NW_013673596.1:14311-16538 GCF_000517525.1 Limulus polyphemus
CCATAAGTCATAGGTGTTACCGTTGACCAATTCTGACTACTTACCTTTAGTTATTAAAGGTGGCGCTAAAACAATTAATGAAATGTTTTTCGAAAATTTATCTTTGTTTTACATGCCCCAAAATTAATGAAATGTGCCCCAAAAAATGGAACGCATGAAAATTATAGATCTTTCAAAATCTTAAGTTTGCTCAAAATATAGTCATCAAAATATTACAATATTGGAAATTTAAAATGGAATTTATGTAAATTCATCCTTACTCTTAAATTACCTATTTCACCAACAAATAATTAACTACAATTTTAAAAGATATATTACCTGTTTCACCAACAAATAATTAACCACAATTTTAAAAGATATATTACCTGTTTCACCAACAAATAATTAACCACAATTTTAAAAGATATATTACCTGTTTCACCAACAAATAATTAACCACAATTTATACATTTTAAAAGATATATTACCTTTCTAGATTTGCGGTTAAATAGAATTTTAATGGGAAAAACAATTTTTTTTAAGTTACGTAAACCATAAATTATTTATTTTAGTATTGAAATATTACGGACATTATAAAGGGAATGAATCGAACCTAGTTATTTACCGTCTGTGGATTATACGAGTATCTAATATGGAAATATCAAATTAAATTTGTTTACATGATACTCAAGAATCGTTAAATTAAACTTACGCCAAAACAAAAATCAGAGCCATTATTAATAAAAATACAAAATAAATAATTATAAAATATGCCCCCTTTTTCTTTATTGATCGCCCTCTATATCGCATGCTTTCCGTATAGCGCTCTACAATGTCACCTATCGGCTAAACATGTACCACTTTCCTTTGGTTAGATAGTAGAATAAATATTCAAAGCACCGTCATATTCAAAACATCGTTTGTTTTATTTATATTTTAGATTTTTGTAGGTAGGTGGCGCTATCATAGCTTCAGCATTATTCTTCAGCCAACTGTTGTTCTTATGAAGTTAGATGAACAGGAATCAATAAACATCTTGTAATCTTTAATATTATACATCTGGGGTTTAAGAAATAATGACTGGTGAAACTTCTGACTGATTACGAGCACCAACACCACATATTTTAAAAGTTTGAACTTAACAACCAGCCGTTCACAAAACGACTATCTTTATCAGTTAGTGCGGACGACCTAACCATCTAAAAAAACAACATATACAATAAAAAACTTTCTTTAAAAAAAAAAATGATGGAAGGTGAGTAAAATTCATAAAAAAACGTTGAAAGACGTTCCTCCTTTATCGATAAAAACAGAGAAATGATGATACGGTCCCCAAAATACTTGTGGTTCTTTGATAAATGTTATGTTTGTTATTGTAGATTCCTGTTCGTAATTAAATGTGACTTGATATGACAGGGAGTTTCTCCACCATAGCCGTGATCTTTGGTCGATTATACACGTTTAGCAATTGTCTGTCACGTTTAAATTAAATATGCAAATATAGATTGGAAGCTTCTTTTTCTCCATACTCACACTTTCTCCGAAGAATCGGATTGCGGTCAGTGACGTCTTTTTGCGTTAAGTACGGCAATCCACCGCTTTTTGTTGTTGTTTTTTCAGTTTTTAGCTAATGAAAGTACCAAACAAAACACGTTTGTTATATCGGAAATACATATATTGTTATGTTAAAACTTAGAAGATAATGTAGAAAAATATAGCTTGAGATACTCTTAACTGTAAGGACTTGTTATAGATATTAAAACTTTAAAAATAGAAAAGACGATCACTCCAAATGTAAAGGGGAGACTGAACGACAGTGAAGAATAATGAATGCTTTCTTAATTGTTGTTGGATGATTATCAACTATGAGGAGTGATGCTTTCTTAATTGTTGTTGGATGATTATCAACAATGGGGAGTGATGCTTTCTTAATTGTTGTTGGATGATTATCAACTATGAGGAGTGATGCTTTCTTAATTGTTGTTGGATGATTATCAACAATGGGGAGTGATGCTTTCTTAATTGTTGTTGGATGATTATCAACAATGGGGAGTGATGCTTTCTTAATTGTTGTTGGATGATTATCAACTATGAGGAGTGATGCTTTCTTAATTGTTGTTGGATGATTATCAACTATGAGGAGTGATGCTTTCTTAATTGTTGTTGGATGATTATCAACAATGAGGAGTGATGCTTTCTTAATTGTTGTTGGATGATTATCAACAATGAGGAGTGATGCTTTCTTAAT